>NC_040031.1:10013692-10143692 GCF_000972845.2 Larimichthys crocea
AACAGAAACAATTAATTTCTACACAGACAAAGAAATACAGAAAGGTAAATCTTTCACTTCAGTTATCTATTTGCTGACAAACCTTAAAGCTGGTGTTTTCCTACACACCTCTGGTCTGCCATTGATTAAAATCACGTGCTTGAGGTCAATAAACATAGTTATGGACGATGTGCCAAAACCTTTGTGGAAGCAGCTCTTTTTCTAGACACACACAAAACATTTTTCCCCCCAGAAAAGTGCTACACAATGCATCTTCTGGAAATATATCCAATAATACTATGTGTGCTAAATGCATGGTAAAGGAGTTAAGATAACCAAATAAGGGGGTCCCCTCATTAGTCCAACTTCTCCTGGGACCTGCGCTCTGACAGTATCTGACCACTGTCCCAATTCAAAGCACAAGTCGTCAGAAAAATAGACTGATTTAAATTGGCACAGAAACTAATTCCTCATCATCAGTAGCTTCGGGTACACATTGTTTTTTTTAAATTTAGACAGAAAAACATCAAACAATAGTTGGAGGAATACTGGGAAGGTGAGTACTAATTGAACCAAACATATAGGGTATCATCTATAGGGTTAAGCAGAAAGATAACAGAAAACACTGCATGGAGCGCTAACCTCTGTAATGCAATATACTTGTTTTCATTGTGATTAGTTTGTCTTAGGTAGGCAGAACATATTATTCCCTCAGCTCCATCACCTCTCGTGTAGAATATATCAGCATTGTATGGACGTCATAAGCCAGCAGTTCGTTTGGGACCCCACCAACAGTGTGTCCCCGGTGGTGTTCGGTCCCAGCGCTCCTGCCGTCAGACAAGTAACGCCTGGTTGATGTTGAGCAGAGGAGATGTAAAGTCCTGGTTGCTCTGGCTCAGTCGGTGGGCTGCAGGTCTCTGACCACGGGCGTGAGGGTTGTGATAAAAACCTTTTGAAGAGAAGAGAGACGGGATTGAATAATACGTCCGTTTTAGTATAAAAACCTACTGAAAAAAAGTGACCCGAGTGTCAAGTCAAGGAGAGATTGTTTCACCCTGATTTCCTTATTTAAGGTCAAGACTAAAGAGTTTTTTTGGTCAACTTATGTAGGTGCAAAAGTTCATGAACCCTGAGCTGCATTAGTTAAAACAAGCATGGCTTGATGGCAAATTAACCACTGAAATGGACCAAAACTCAGAGATTTTCAGGACGAACTGTCCACCATTGGTTGAAACATTAAACCACTTTTTTTAAAAAAATAATGAATGTGTGTGTGTGTGTGTGTGTGTGTGTGTGTGTGTTGGTGTGTGTGTGTGTGTGTTGGTGTAGGTGACGGATGGGGCCAATGCTATTGTGTTAGGGAAACTCGGGGACATCCCGAATCCTCTTGCCATCATTGGAGGGAACTGTGCGTTGCAGGGCTTTGACTACGAGGGCAATGACCACTTCTGGACAGTAAGAACTAAGACATTTGAATCATTTACATTTGAGAAGTATTGAATAGCAATATAACACACAACTAACTAACAGTATATTCTTTCTAACTTGTATGTCAACAGCACTTTTTCATTTGTTATATTCTAGTCAGTCTGTTTGATTTGGACTGTTCATTTTACATGATTTTTTTTTTTGATTGCGATGATCTTAAATTTATTTCAAGGTGAATCATTCCTGCAAATTTCTCACTCGATCTTGTCTGTAGGTAACTGGAGACAATGTCAGATCTCTGGTGCTCTGTGACTTCACCGGGGATGGGAAGAACGAGGTAAGTCCTGACCGGCAGCCTGAGACACATACATGCTCCATACATGGAGTACTGTTGCTTGTCTCCTGTTCCTAAAGCCTTCTACTTTAAAATGGTTATAAAAGAAAATAACGGATGCATTCATGTTAATTTTGTCAACTAATGTGTATTGTGTTTACAGCTTCTTGTAGGATCGGAAGACTTTGACATCAGGGTATTCAAAGAGGACGAGCTTGTGTCTGAGATGACTGAAAACGAGGTAAAATCGATGCAATGTGTTTAATTTTTTTTAGAAAATACATCAATACTAACAATAATGTGTCTACAGAATATTAATCATAATTGTTGCATGGTCACTAGTTCTGTCTCCTATGTTGTCTTATCTGTCTTGTGCTGCACTGTAAGTTTCCCCTCTTTCCCTCCTCACACAGACAGTAACATCACTGTGCCACATGCATGGCAGCAGATTTGGTTATGCCCTGGCCAATGGCACTGTGGGAGTTTACGACCGCACCGCTCGCTACTGGAGGATTAAGGTACGGCAAACATATCATCCTTATAACCATAAGGCAGTAGTATTTTCTCCATCAGCTCTTCCTTCTGAACGCGTCTGTCCGTCTCTCCCTTCTTTATCATGTTTTAACTGTGTGATATGTTATGTGTTCTTTACCATTTGTGTCTGCATGATTATGATGTTTTAACCAGGGTTTTTCATTTACAAACTCCCATGCCTTCATTAAACAGTGTCTCCATTTTCTTTCCCCTTTCAGTCGAAGAATCATGCGATGAGTATCCATGCCTTCGACCTGAATGCTGACGGGGTGGTGGAGCTTATCACTGGCTGGTCGAATGGAAAGGTCAGCGCACAACCTCTTACGCTTCACAGATGTGACTTGTTCTATTTTTGGACACAAGAACTCGTTCATTCCTATAGCATCTCCAGTTGATCTTCAGTCATTCTCCTTTTTGTTCCAGATTGACGCTCGCAGCGACCGCACAGGCGAGGTCATTTTCAAAGATAACTTCTCATCTTCCGTGGCCGGAGTCGTGGAGGGAGACTACAGGTTGGATGGACAGCAACAGCTTATCTGCACCTCCATAGAGGGAGAGGGTATGTTGTCGTAACTGGTTCAATTCAGACCATTGTGTGAGTTTGTGGATACAGTTTTTACAAATTTCTCTGAGCCCATGCAAATATACTAAACATTATTTGAGAGAACTGACTCTTTAAGCTCGGAGTGAGACTCATCAGTGTTGTAAATGTGTGTCTTGTAGTCCGTGGTTACCTGCCAGCCAGTAAGGACCTTAAAGGGAATCTCATGGACTCCAGTGCTGAACAGGACCTCATCAGAGAGCTCAGCCAACGCAGACAGAATCTGATGCTGGAGCTACGCAATTATGAAGAGAATGCCAAGGTACGTGCATTTATTCACCTATTTTCATTTATTTTTTGGTCACTTTGTCACTAATTCGATGATTCTTAATCAACATCGGTCCTTATATTATCACATATACTAACATCTACACAAACCATACTGTTCTTTCAGGGTGTGTCAGAGACAAACAGTGGGATTGGTGTCATACCAGCCAACACTCAGCTCCAGACAGCGCTGTCAGTGAGACCTGCCACAGAGGCCCAGAAGGCTCATGTAGAGCTCAGCATTTCAACACCAAATGGTACCAAGTGTTTTTAGCACACCGGCTAAGAACTTCAAGAATGTCCCAGACATAAAGTAAATACTTATAAGTCCCTGAACTTCTCCTCTCTCCTCTCTAGAAACTATTATCCGTGCAGTGCTCATCTTCGCAGAGGGCATATTTGAGGGGGAGAGTCACGTTGTCCACCCCAGCACCCAGAACCTGTCGGGCTGTGTCCGAGTCCCCATCGTCCCCCCAAAAGATATTCCAGTAGATCTGCACATCAAAGCCTTTGTTGGAGGGAAAACTAGGTGAGTGGGTTTCGAGTAAGTCGAGCATGCGTGCTCTGTACCTCCATTTTCTCACCTTCTCTGCACTTTGTCTCCTCCAGCACCCAGTTCCACGTGTTTGAAATTACACGTCAGCTGCCTCGTTTCTCCATGTACGACATCACAGCCGACTCCTCGGCCGCTCCGCCACCAGGAAGGGTCACCTTCAGCATCAACGACCGACCTCAGCGGGTAGGCTGTCACGGTGTCTCTCAGAAAGTCCCACAGCATGTTCAAGGCAATAACGTGCCAGGATATGTTTGTTATTTGAAATCTGATCTCTACTATGTTTGTGTGTGCAGGTGGTAATGTGGCTGAATCAGAACTTCCTGCTTCCAGAGGGGGTCGACAGTCCTGACGTTACTTTTAATTCACTGAGAGGAGGCGGACTGTTGTCTATCAGCATGGCCAGCAATGGACAGGTACAGTTGTGTGTTCATCTATAACCTGAATTCAGAATCATTGGTTTTTGATGTTATACATTTGTACACAAAGCTAGAGAAGCTGAAGGCAAATCAGCTCAAATCATTTGATTAATTAATCTCTTATTTGAATCAGATCACTCTGAGAACCGATGACATTGACCTGGCCGGAGATCTGGTCCAATCGCTAGCCTCCTTCCTGGCAATCGAGGACTTGTCAGCAGAAGCAGACTTCCCCGGATACTTTGAGGAGCTACGTACGACGCTCACTGAGGTCTTAATCAGATTGAAATCTCTGAATTTTATTTTATGATGTTTATTCCACTCGTATTTCAGAACACATTGCTACATCTACACTGCTATGTTTTGAATGTGAACTTTTGGTTTAAGTTTTAAATATCTGTATTGTAGGTGGATGAGTTCCACTCCGTCCATCAGAAGTTAACCGCAACAATGGCTGACCACTCCAACTACATCAGGAACATGCTGGTGCAGGCAGAGGACGCTCGTCTAATGGTCGACATGTGAGTCAGCACAAAATACGCTGACACTTCATTGAGTGACGCTAGATTACAATCTTTGTATGTGAGATACAGGAAACACGTGGACAAACTCTCTGTCATAGACCTGAGCTCACAGCCGGGCTTTTTCTTTTACCTCTGGACCAAACCGACCGATTTTTCTCTGTTTCCATCTGCAGGACAACTATGAAGAAGCGCTACAGAGAGCTGTACGACCTAAACCGGGATCTGATCAACGAGTATAAAATCCGCTCTAACAACCACAACGCGCTACTGGCCTGCCTCAAGTCTGTCAACCAGGCCATACAGCGGGCTGGTAGACTACGAGGTGAGCCTCTGTGTGTGCTCATGTGTACATCTGTACCGTATGTGTGCTGACAGGCTTTGTGTAGGAGAGGGAGGATGTGCATGTCAGAGATTATCTCAGATGATCAATATTATAGGACATGGTGTATTCATGGATTCAGGTCTCTCTAGTGTCTTCGTGATTGGACATTGTGTCTTGTGACGCACTGGTGTTCATTTTTTTGGGCTCTAAAGCTTTGCTAATGTTGGGTGGGTGACTACTTTCTCACAGTTATGCTTGTAAATAATGTGAAAACATTTTTGGCTGCACGTTTAATTCAGACTCCTTGAGTAAGGCCGGAAACGCACCCCTAACTACAGTATTTGATCTTTTTGGTAGATGAGGCACTTGTGACCGCATGTTTTCATTTTATTTGTTGTCTTCTCCAGAACTGGTTCTGAACATTTAGCCTCAAAACATTAACTGGGAACTGTGGCATTTATTTTGTTCTTGGCAGTGATGCAAATATGTGTTCAACAATAACAACAAAACACACAAGGGAGGTCCTTAAGAAGACAAACTTTATGTGCTGTTACATCTTACATACATGTCTTGTCTCCTCAAATTAATGTGTCCATATCTCTCCTTCTGTTCAGTGGGTAAGCCCAAGAACCAAGTGATCTCTGCCTGTCGAGATGCCATCAAGAGCAACAACGTCAACGCGCTCTTCAGGGTCATGAGAGCCGGCACTGCGTCCTCCTGAGAGTGGAAGGAACAAATAGACTGAAAGAAGAGTACTGTAATGTCGGACTTCTATTTCAAGCCTGTGATGAGACCCACACATGGACATGAAAAGCTGAAGACACTTAACAATTGTGGAATCGGGATGCTGCTGAGCCTTAAACCTGTCTTTTTCCATGATTTAGGAATAAATCAAAACAGCCTGGCAGCAACATTTTGGCACCAGCTCCATAATACTTGAAGCTTGAAATTCTGCTAGCTCATAGAAATAAAATGCTGACCGCAGTCTTAGTTGGCCGGCAGAGTTGTCATCTGTCGCAGTCTAGCTCTGTGGCTGCATTTTAGTGCCGTTACAGCTTAGCTACATAATTGTTTAAATTAGTGCTAGGAGTCAGCAGGCAGGAGTGACACAACTGTTCATAGTTCAGCTGGGACAGCTTCCCCAAAATGAGTACAGTAAGAGCAGCAAATATTTTATATAGCGAACTATGAAGCCTTTTGTAAAATATATATATTTTATATCAAGATAATTTAAATTTAATCTAAAAACTTTACACAAACCTCCTGGAGGTCACCAGATCTCGATTTGAGAGTCACTCCTTTGATGGAGGAGGATTTTAATTAATTAATCTGAAAGATTTGACATATTTGCTTGACGCCAAACTAAAATCTGTCCTCTTCAGCTGACATTCACTGTCCGATATGATCAATAGTTCAGAGTTAAGAGAGAGAGTTAAGCCTGATGTCCATTAAATGTACTCGAGGTGTTCCAGGTGTCACTGCACATTCGTCTAAAGAAATGTTTAAACTTCAGAGAAGTCATCCAAACTGCCTTGTTTCAACAAAGACGCGAGGGTTTGTAGAAAATGACTCAATCTGTTGGAACGGCAATCCGACTGTTTAATTCAGCTGACGTAGAGATGTTTAGAGAGAGCACAGCTGGAGCAAGACGGAGAGCAGCTTCCTCCTCTCGTTTCGGATGGAGTCGTGCCATTGAAAACACTGGTGGCCCTGGTAGTTCTGTGTGACAGCTCGCTCGGACTCTCCCAGCTGTTGTGTGTTTGCGAGGTGTTTGTAGCCAAAGAAAACTATTTTAAATTACTGAATGTCACAGAGGACCAATGATGTGTGTTTAACTTGTTTATCTTTTGTAGATTGTCAATGTGATTTTGTGTTTGTGGCAGATAAACGTATTAAATTAAATTATGTTTTAAAACTGTGGCTTGACTTTGTTGCTGTACCATTGCAGTGAGACGTCTCTTTCAAACCGCAGAGCAGATGTTCAGCACTTACAGCCAAATTTCCAGCCAAGGAGTCATGTCGGAAAATATTTATTTATTTCAGATATTTATGTGTCAGGGTGGTGTGACTCAGTACTCCCATTTGTACTGTTTAATACCGGCAGCCACTGAACACCTGAAATACAATTTATTATTAGTTTATACAACTTTAAGGTTAAAAACTTCTATCTCATTGTCTGCCAACACCATATTGTAGTCATGTCTGGAAAAAGACAGAAATGTAAGAAAAAAAAGTTAGAATTTTAAGGAAAAAAGCCAGAACTTTGAGGAAAAGAGTCTGAATTTTAAGAAAAATAAATTAGAATTTTAAGAAAAAAAAGACAGAATTTTAAGAAAAAAAGTTCGAATTTTAAGGGAAAAAAGACAGAATTTTAAGGAAAAAAAGCCAGAACTATAAGGAAAAAGAGTTAGAATTTTAAGAAAGAAATGTCAGAACTTTAAGGAAAAAGAGTTAGTTTTTTTTTTAAAAAGTCAGTATTTTAAGGAAAAATAGTTTGAATCTTAAGGGAAAAAAAGTTAGAATTTTAAGAAAAAAAAGTTAGAATTTTAAGAAAAAAAGTTAGAATCTTAAGAAAAAAAAGTTAGAATTTTAAGGAAAAAAAAGATAGAATTTTAAGGAAAAAAGTTGGAATTTTAAAAAAAAAGTCAGAATTTTAAGAAAAAAAAAGTTGGAATTTTAAGGAAAAAAAGACAGAATTTTAAGGAAAAAAAGCCAGAACTTTAAGGAAAAAGAGTTAGAATTTTAAGAAAAAAAAAGTTAGAATTTTAAGGAAAAAAAGCCATAACTTTAGGGAAAAAGAGTTAGAATTTTAAGAAAAAGAAGTTAGAATTTTGAGAAAAAAGTTAGAATTTTAAGAAAAAAAAGCCAGAACTATAAGGAAAAAGAGTTAGAATTGTAAGAAAAAAAAGTTAGAATTTTAAGGAAAAAAAAGCCAGAACTTTAAGGAAAAAGAGTTAGAATTTTTTTTTTAAAGTCAGTATTTTAAGGAAAAATAGTTTGAATCTTAAGGGGAAAAAAGTTAGAATTTTAAGAAAAAAAAGTCAGAATTTTAAGAAAAAAAGTCAGAATTTTAGGAAAAAAAAGTTAGAATTTTAAGGAAAAAAAGCCATAACTTTAGGGAAAAAGAGTTAGAATTTTAAGAAAAAGAAGTTAGAATTTTAAGAAAAAAGTTAGAATTTTAAGGGAAAAAAGACAGAATTTTAGGAAAGAAAAGTCAGAATTTTAGGGAAAAAAAATTGAATTTTAAGAAAAAAAAGTTAGAATTTTAAGGAAAAAAAGCCAGAACTATAAGGAAAAAGAGTTAGAATTGTAAGAAAAAAAAGTTAGAATTTTAAGGAAAAAAAAGCCAGAACTTTAAGGAAAAAGAGTTAGAATTTTAAGAAAGAAATGTCAGAACTTTAAGGAAAAAGAGTTAGAATTTTTTTTAAAAAGTCAGTATTTTAAGGAAAAATAGTTTGAATCTTAAGGGAAAAAAAGTTAGAATTTTAAGAAAAAAAAGTCAGAATTTTAAGAAAAAAAGTCAGAATTTTAGGAAAGAAAAGTTAGAATTTTAAGGAAAAAAAGATAGAATTTTAAGGAAAAAAGTTGGAATTTTTTTTAAAAAAAAGGTCAGAATTTTAAGAAAAAAAAAGTTCGAATTTTAAGGTAAAAAAGACAGAATTTTAAGGAAAAAAAGCCAGAACTTTAAGGAAAAAGAGTTAGAATTTTAAGAAAAAAAAAGTTAGAATTTTAAGGAAAAAAAGCCATAACTTTAGGGAAAAAGAGTTAGAATTTTAAGAAAAAGAAGTTAGAATTTTAAGAAAAAAATGTTAGAATTTTAAGAAAAAAAAGCCAGAACTATAAGGAAAAAGAGTTAGAATTGTAAGAAAAAAAAGTTAGAATTTTAAGGAAAAAAAAGCCAGAACTTTAAGGAAAAAGAGTTAGAATTTTTTTTTTAAAGTCAGTATTTTAAGGAAAAATAGTTTGAATCTTAAGGGGAAAAAAGTTAGAATTTTAAGAAAAAAAAGTCAGAATTTTAAGAAAAAAAGTCAGAATTTTAGGAAAAAAAAGTTAGAATTTTAAGGAAAAAAAGCCATAACTTTAGGGAAAAAGAGTTAGAATTTTAAGAAAAAGAAGTTAGAATTTTAAGAAAAAAGTTAGAATTTTAAGGGAAAAAAGACAGAATTTTAGGAAAGAAAAGTCAGAATTTTAGGGAAAAAAAATTGAATTTTAAGAAAAAAAAGTTAGAATTTTAAGAAAAAAAAGCCAGAACTATAAGGAAAAAGAGTTAGAATTGTAAGAAAAAAAAGTTAGAATTTTAAGGAAAAAAAAGCCAGAACTTTAAGGAAAAAGAGTTAGAATTTTAAGAAAGAAATGTCAGAACTTTAAGGAAAAAGAGTTAGAATTTTTTTAAAAAAGTCAGTATTTTAAGGAAAAATAGTTTGAATCTTAAGGGAAAAAAAGTTAGAATTTTAAGAAAAAAAAGTCAGAATTTTAAGAAAAAAAGTCAGAATTTTAGGAAAGAAAAGTTAGAATTTTAAGGAAAAAAAGATAGAATTTTAAGGAAAAAAGTTGGAATTTTTTTTAAAAAAAAGGTCAGAATTTTAAGAAAAAAAAAGTTCGAATTTTAAGGTAAAAAAGACAGAATTTTAAGGAAAAAAAGCCAGAACTTTAAGGAAAAAGAGTTAGAATTTTAAGAAAAAAAAAGTTAGAATTTTAAGGAAAAAAAGCCATAACTTTAGGGAAAAAGAGTTAGAATTTTAAGAAAAAGAAGTTAGAATTTTAAGAAAAAAGTTAGAATTTTAAGGAAAAAAAGCCAGAACTATAAGGAAAAAGAGTTAGAATTGTAAGAAAAAAAAGTTAGAATTTTAAGGAAAAAAAAGCCAGAACTTTAAGGAAAAAGAGTTAGAATTTTTTTTTTAAAGTCAGTATTTTAAGGAAAAATAGTTTGAATCTTAAGGGGAAAAAAGTTAGAATTTTAAGGAAAAAAAGTCAGAATTTTAAGAAAAAAAGTCAGAATTTTAGGAAAAAAAAGTTAGAATTTTAAGGAAAAAAAGCCATAACTTTAGGGAAAAAGAGTTAGAATTTTAAGAAAAAGAAGTTAGAATTTTAAGAAAAAAGTTAGAATTTTAAGGGAAAAAAGACAGAATTTTAGGAAAGAAAAGTCAGAATTTTAGGGAAAAAAAATTGAATTTTAAGAAAAAAAAGTTAGAATTTTAAGAAAAAAAAGTTAGAATTTTAAGGGAAAAAGCCAGAACTTTAAGGAAAAGAGTTAGAATTTTAAGGAAAAAAAGTCAGAATTTTAAGGAAAAAAAGACAGAATTTTAAGACAAAAAGTCAGAATTTTAAGGAAAAAGAGTTAGAATTTTAAGGGAAAAAAGACAGAATTTTAAGAAAGAAAAGTTAGAATTTTAAGAAAAAAAGCCAGAATTTGAAGGGAAAAAAAGTCAGAATTTTAAGAAAAAAAGTTAGAATTTTAAGAAAAAAAAGTTAGAATTTTAAGGGAAAAAAGCCAGAACTTTAAGGAAAAAGTGTTAGAATTTTAAGAAAAAGAAGTTAGAATTTTAAGAAAAAAAAGTTAGATTTTTGAGAAAAAAAGTTAGAATTTTAAGGAAAAAAAGACAGAATTTTAAGGAAAAAGAGTTAGAATTTTAAGAAAAAATTTAAATTTTAAGGAAAAAGAGTTAGAATTTTAAGAAAAAATTTAAATTTTAAGAAAAAAAAGAGACAGCTGAAGAGTGACAGAAATGTGAGGAGAGAGAGATGGGAAATGACATGTTGGAAAGAGCCACAGGTCAGAATCGAACCCACATTCCTGTCACTCTTCAGCTGTCTGTATCAAATAAAGCAAAAAAAAAAGCAATTTTTTTTCCAAAATTCAGACTTTTTTTTATTCTGCCTTAAAACCTCAGAATTCTGATTTTTTTTTAATTAATTTTTTTACTTTTTCTGGGAACTTTATTGAAGTATCTGTGCTACTGCAGTGTCGATAATATGGTATAGGTGCGATGGGGCCACAGTTAGACACACTTAAAATTTCTTTCGAAATATTCAATTTTTTTCTGTTGTTCCAATGCAAACAAAAGAAATAAACATAAAAATACCAAAGCGTTTGTAATTGCAACATTTTTGGTGGAGAACATTTTTTGGCCTTGACTGTAGAGATTCTATATCAGCCTGCCCCAGATGTTCATTGTGCATAATCGTATGCACATTTCCACTAACCACAGGCTGAGAGGTTTGGACTCTGTAGGTTTGAATGAAGTGGGGCTGAGCACCATGAGCCCTCTAATGGACTGTTGCTTGGAAAAGTTAGGACAAAAAAAAAAGTGTGAGGAAGAGTTGGAGTGAAATGTAATGGACATACATTACATCACATTATCTTCAGTGGTTATTTAATGTTTTAATTGTCCACTGTATCCTCTAATCCAACTGGCTGCAAAATAGACAGACACACCCTACATGCCTGTAAAGCTCTGACTGAAAACACACATGTCCACTCACATCCTGTGTCCTAGGTGCTACATGTGGTTCAGTCTGCAGCCATAAATTACTATTACTGCTGCTTTTGTGTGTTCGTGTGTGTGTGTGTGTGTGTGTCTGTATGGCTGGGTTTCTTAAGTGACTATAGAAATGTATAGACACGTTTGACTGATGTTGAATACTCAGAATGTTTTTTTACACTCTCTTTTTGTCTCCTCTGATTGAAGTAAACTGCCTGACCCTCCTCTGCTGGATAACACTGACCCCTGATGAAGTCTCTCATTGAGGCACACCACAGGCTGTACACACACAGTCTGTGAGTCCAAATCCACATTCTGGGTCATCCAAACTGCCTCATGGAAACAAACAAGAGAAGAAAAAAAAAGAGTAATTGTTGTAACTTTGACTCAACACTTTCCACTTTTAGTTACTCCTCTTCCATCCTCCTCCAGTTGCTGTGTTGGCATCTGGCTTCAAGTTGCTCCGCTCCAGTTTAAGTCACGTGGTGTGACCGAAGGCTGAACATGGTGCGTTCAGGTGCTCCCGGTTACCTCTTTAATCTGAGCACTGGCTCATAGTTTCTCATTTCTTCTTGTAACTAACGAAATAAAAATTATATCTATATATAATATAGAACATAATTATAATTTATATTCATTTAAGTGTCATTTCTATGCTGCTTTTTTTTAGGTTTTATATGCGAGCACTGTAGTTTCCATATTTCTACCGCTCCTGAACGCAACCCATAATCGCAGCAGCAGCTCCTGCAGACGTGCTCAGCTCCAGGTGATGGTGTGATATGTTAGATCCTCTATCCTTCATCCCTTCACACACACACACACGCACACACACTATCTCACACAGACACACACATCCTAACACAGCATCTGGGCTTCTCTGTCCTCTTTACTTTAGAAACTCTCGAGCTGAGCCTGTGTTGAACTTCCAGACGCGCTTGGCGCAGATGTTTCCAGTTTTCCTCCTCGTCTGGTAAGTTTGAATGACTTTTTAAACATTTTATTGTGATTATAAAACCAAGGTGAGTAGTTATTGATGCTGTAGCACACGTGGAATATGGCGAAAACTAAAAATATATATACTTATAAGATATATATGTTTGCAAACTTCGAGAGAAGTTTTACGCACGCGTTTGTCTGGAATGTGACTGTGACAGAGACGGATAGCTGTGAGGAGACAGTCCTTTATGAGCCAGAGATCAGGGGATTTTCTACGTTGTATTTGTGTGTCAGCATTATTCAGGGATGTCTGCTAATGATATATAAATGTCGGGACACTGTGTTCTTCTGAAATGTTTCACTTACATAAGACAGAGACCCTCCCCCTTCTGAGAGGAAAAAATTGGTGAATCAAGAAAAAGACATGATGTGTGGAGACTGATGTGCAACCAAAGGCATCTCGGATTACTTTTTATGGGGTGTTTTTTTGTCTTCAAAGAGAGGAACTGAGCAGGTCTTTACTGTGCTCTCAACTCACTCCATTTAACGAGGATGCCAAGACGTCTTGTGACCTCCAAATTACCCTATGCTGCTGAGAAGTAAATCAGCACTGTGAGAAAATGGAGGGATAAGTAGATGATTGGCTGCGTTTGGCGGTCTCTACATCTGCTGATTCTTTTATTGCGTTAGACAAGATGAGATGAGGGTGACAGGGAGCGTTAAAGTTAATCACTTCATTCACTCTCTTTGTTATTTCTGTGTTGTTCCAGTTTAATTTGTCCAGGATGCGTCCATCCGTTGGTGCCTGAGAAGAAGGGGAGGATGGAGACGGACAGGATGGACGTACATCCAGCGATATAAAGGATATGTACAGGGCCAAATCACTCCCAATGCAACATTTTAGCCCTGACATACATCTGGGATGTGTTTCTACGGACAAACTGTAAAGTTTGACGTGATGTTTAGCGATGCAGCAGAGAGGACTGAAAGAAATCCTGCAGAGTAGCACGCAAACCCAAATCTGGTAAACGTCTCAGAGGTCTTTGTCAGTCTTGACCGGTGTCTAAAAAGCAGAATGACCTGCAGCGGTCTCTTTTCCTACTCAATACTTAACTGACGTCAGCGTCTTCAGAAGATGCTGAGAAAGATGGCGACCCTGAGGAGGATCCTCCACGTGAAGGGAGATGTGATGTGCACAATGCTGCTCCTGGTGCTGTTCTGTCTGCTGCTCTATGCCCGCCAGGTAAGGATGGAAACACTCACAGCGTAAGAAGGTGTAGATGAGTTAACTTAACTAGAAAGTCACCTGCTATCAAACCCCAACCGTGTTTCCAGGTCGTGCTCTCCTCTGGATGGAACAGACCCGAGTTGAAGCTGGAAATCCACGGCTCAACCAGCTCCAGCAGGACCCTTAAAGGCGCCAGCGGGGCCAAAGTAGGCCAGGAGTCTCCGACGGTATGACCTGATCTGATTATCAAAGCACTCAGTGTGGTGTTCACAGCTTGTTCTGCTGCCTACACGAGGCAAAAAAAAGAGCTATTAAGGCAGCCTTACGGTCAGCAATGTTGTGACTCACTGGATTACTGGAAACTTTACATGGATTAGCAAGGAGACATTAAGGACAGATAATGACCAGCTGTTTCCAACTGAACACAGCATGAATACCGGTACAAATTTAAAAGAGGTTTCACCTCAGGTAGTGCAGGCCATCATCACCATGTTGACGTGTTGAAGTGTGCCATCAGTGTGTGAACGATTAGCTCCTCCTTGCATGGCAGCCAATGCCGTCAGTGAATGTGATGTGTAAAAGTGGCAGGATATGGAACTGAACCATGTGTTTACTTGCTTTCACAGTGAAACATACATTTTGTTGTTCTTTTAATTCATCAATCATCATTGATCAGAAGTCTAGATCTTGAGTCCAGACTTCTGCAACACAAAAATTCAATCTTATCTTCAAAAAAGGCATCAGAGAGCTTCAGCGTTGAAGTTTTATTCTCTTTACAGGAAACAAAACCAGATTTCGTAAAACAACTTTTTTAGCATCATTGGTACCACCCATTTTCATTCTCTTTCAATAAAACAAAATTTCAAGATCACATGATTCTTAGTATTCAATCCATTCATTTAGCCTGGGTTTCCAAAACTGATTGCTGTTAGAAAGAAACAGTAGCTATGAAGCTGGTTAAGGCGGCGAAGTGAAGGAGGATTCTGTGGCACATCAGTGAAACTGGACTAGGTGATCTGAGTGTTATCTGTCGACCTGAAGCTATCATCATTTTCTTAGTTTATAAGAGCAGAAATGTTCAGATCTAAAATAAGGATATGGTGTTCTTTGTGTTCATGGAGAGATAGCAACAGTGTGAAGACATTTTCACATACTGTCTACTGCTGCTGTACAGTATGTGCATCGATGTATGTATACACAATATGTTTGTGTTCATGTTTGCGTTGATGTCCATCTGGACTGACTCTGAGGGTCCAACACATTTTATAATAATGGACCAGGAAGAGATAAACATGAAGCTGAGAGAGAGAGAACTGTTGATGCTAATTTTCAGCTTTTTATCTTTCATAGAGAAGAAAATTTGGACATTAATTAATGAACTTCTGTAATTAATTAATAACTCTCTTGTGTCCCATAATTTCTCCCTTATAATCCAGTTACCAGCTGGCCCTTCGGAGCCACAGCTGCCTCCCTGCAAACCGCAGTCCAAGTCCAAACCTCCACAGTCCAAGTCCAAACCTAAGGGGAAATCCAAGACACGACGGAAAAATGCTGCACCGACTAAGACAGCAGGCAAGCCTCTGCCCACGATGCCACCGTTTGACTTTGAGGGCTATTTGAGAGAGAAAGACAACAGAGACTTCAAGCTGCTCGTAGACCAGCCAGAGAAATGTCACATCAGAGGAGCAGAAGAAGAAGAAGAAGGAGGAGGAGGAGGAAGTAAAGGATCTGCACCCTACATGCTCATTGCGGTGAAATCTGTCGCTGCAGACTTTGATAAACGTCAGGTAATTAAAAAGATGTGCTACCAATTAATACAGATTGAAGTTTATATTCACTCAGTCAGTTTCTTGTCTTTTATTTTTAGGTGGTACGCCGGACCTGGGGTAAAGAAGGACATTTCCAAAACGGTGTCTCGATCCGTACTGTGTTCCTGCTCGGGGTTCCGAGGAATCGGACTGCTCTGCCTCTGTGGGACCGGCTCCTGACCTACGAGAGTCAAACCTTTAGAGACATCCTGCTCTGGGACTTTGAAGACACATTCTTCAACCTGACGCTGAAAGAAACGCATTTTTTGAAATGGGTCAACGGCAGCTGTCCTCACGTCAAGTCAGTGTTTATATGACTCAAACAAATCAGGACGGATTCTCCCGTCGTGTGACTCGTATCTGAAGCTTTTTCTGTTATCTCTCCTCGTACAGGTTCATCTTCAAGGGTGATGCCGACGTGTATGTTAATGTGGAGAATATATTAGAGATGCTGCAAGGTCAAAAGCCAGACGAGGATCTTTTTGTTGGTGATATTATTTTCAATGCTAAACCCATTCGTCGGCGCAGTTCCAAGTACTATGTGCCAGAGTTCATTTATGGAGTGGGTTTGTACCCGAATTACGCTGGAGGAGGAGGGTTTGTCATGTCAGGACATACAGCTCGGAGGCTCAGCTCTGCCTGTCAACAGGTACGTCAAGGTTGGACAGTTTTGATAGATAAGTCTGCCTGTTTTTAAAATTCTTTGATCTACTTTTTTTTTTTCTTCCAGGTGGAGTTGTTCCCCATCGACGACGTCTTTCTGGGAATGTGCCTCCAGCTGATCGGCGTCAAACCGTTGCGCCACCAGGGCTTCCGAACCTTTGGCATCCCCCGACCTTCCGCGGCGCCCCACCTCCAGACGTTCGACCCCTGTTTTTACAGGGAGCTCATGGTTGTTCACAGTCTCAGTGTGCCTCAGATCTGGCTCATGTGGAACCTCCTGCATGACCCTAAACTGAGCTGCCACAACAGGACCAGCCCGACAACGTGGCCCTTTAAGTGGAGAGGGAGGATGGTGGAAACGGAGGGAGAAGAGACGGACTATGGCGAGAAGCAGGTGTTTGTCACGCATTAGCGACTCTCTGCAGGGCAGAGTGGGATCTGCGAGAGCTTTAGGGAGCCCAGAATGGTTACAGGATTCACAGGATCCGTGGCCAACTTGAAATTCTTGTGATGCATTCAAAAGCACAGTTGAGTCGTGTGAGACTTTATCCAAGATGGCATCTCATCTTTGGAGGAAATGAATTGGCAAGGGCCAAATGTGATTCAGATTTTTCAGCCACGAAGCCAAAAAGAGAATTTTAGGCTTTTGCCATCTGAGCCCATTGCGTGTCCACACAGTGTTTGTGAACACAGCAAGACCTTAAATTTGCAAAGAAGATGAGTGTGTGATGAAGCTGAACATCACTGGACGTTTGAATGTGTAACCTTGAGAGTGTATTGTGTTTTTATTGTTTACACGGTGAAACAGATCCACGACAAAATGTGGTTAACTGGTTTAACCCCGCGTGCCGTCTGATACCACGACATCGCTAATATTCGGACTCTTATTGGACCCGTGTGGACAGACTGGACTGCTATTGACTGCGTGTGCTGCGCGAGTTTAAAGACAGCCAAGACCTTTTCATGTTCTCATCGTGAGTAACGAGCGGAGATGTATTTCACTTCCTTATGAGAGATGGACGGTCACATTATCTGTTCCCTGGAGGAACAACAGATAAAGCCTTAATGGGAAACAGCTGCACAGTGGGAACCAGCTGGGACCATAACACACACACACACACACACAAAACCTCTCGCTGAATGTTTGAAGAAAAGCCAGGCATGTGTTCTTTCACGTGAACGCGTTAGTAATTACTAGGATTCGATTTGTTTTCTTTGATTTTGTTTTACTTTTTTGCTCTCATCTGTTTTCAAATGGATTCGTGCAGATCACCATATTCACTGAGATGTAAACACAGGTGTGCGTCTATTTGAGTGATTGTGTGGCCAGTGTTGGGCCTGTCCACCAACAACTATTGGAGGGATTGTCATAAAATATGAGAAAAGAACTCAGGATCTTGTAGGAGAAAAGATATTTAGAGGACCTCATATCTTAGAAGATACCAAATAGATTTAGCTCAAAGTCAAATTTGAGTTTTAGGGTTGTGTAAGAAATAAAAAGCTCTCCATCTTTTGTTTCACATCCACATTTTTATTGTTTTTTTTTTTTCATATCCTGGTTGCACACAGAGAAAATGAACTTTGATGTCAATGAACAGTGAGCATTTGATTTCATAAAAAGTCCAGATGTAGCGTTGAATAAGTTGTCGGAGATCGCAGCAGCTCGTCTCAACAACCGTCATCAAACACAGTCAAAAGTAATTCGTCGGCGCGAAAGCTTTCAGTTAACAAAACCCTTCTCTTTGCACTACATTGGTATTGTTATTGCCTTTTTTTTCCCCCCAGTGGACATGCTGAATAAATCTATTTCTTCATACACAAAGTTAAAGTACTCAAAATATAAAATGCCACATTCCCAATGAATTTCACAAGTTTTAATTAAGTATAACTGCCCCATTTCCAGAAATGGGCTCCACAAAAAAAATAAAAATAATAATTGGGAGGAGAATAATCAAGATGGGCAACAGAACATATCAAGGACAGACGATACAAAGCGTTAATATGAGATTATCGTTACACGAAGCTGTCAGTTAATAAATTACAAGTATCTGGTTTTTGACAATCATTCATTCCTGCATTCAATTAAATAGAAAACGAAGAAGAACAGGTGGAATTTAAAAGCCACGCAGATCTCTGGATGAAAGTTCTCACTTATTTTTCTAGCTTTATTTTTTTTATTTAGAAAAACAAGGATGTGATATGTCCACCTGAGTTTGGGTGAGATTAACTACCCAGCACCCTTTATAGCTCCTCTGTCCGTGTCTCTCAGTAACAATGCATCATCACGGCACTGACCGTCTGTGGCGCTGGGCTTACCAAAACTGGGTTAATGCCTAGTATCTTTTTTCTTCTTATGTGTGTACTGTGCTGAAAATAAATGAGTGTTTATGTTTTGTTTCTCCACAGAAGCATCTTGTTTTGCTTTTCATTCAGGGTTTCTGTTTTTTTTCATATCATCTCTGACCCATCTGCTTCCAATCGAGCAGAGCTCAAGTTAGCCCTGAGATCTTTTGGGGCGGTGACCAATTCTTTCAAATCGCGGAGCGAGATAAAGAAGGGTTTCCTCTCCACAAAATCTGATACTACCGGCTAAAATCACTGATTTTTTTTGGGGTTGGGATCATGTTTTCTACACTGACTCTAATGAGCTTTTAAGGGTTGTTTCATGCAGACACACATCAGATAAACAGGACAAAGTACACAACATAATGTTGCTTAAGAAACCCACAAAAAGAACAACCCTAGTTTTGGTAAAACCCAACTCAACCTGCCGTTCTCTGCAGGTAACGATGAAAACTAAAAATGAGACGGCCATGGTACCATTTTAGCTCGATGCTGATGCTGGGTGACACGCACACACACATACGTACTGTACACAATGATGCAGTTCAAATGCATTTTCAAATTGTATGTACAAGGAGATTTTTTAAAACTTTTTTTCCAACAGAGGAGATAGACAGAAGTCAAAGACAGGCTCGGTGGGAGATGAGGCACAATGTTCAACAGTTTTGTGTTTTTTTTTCTTCTTGATTTTCTCGTATACACTTGCACAAAAGCAAGCTGTAGGAAAATGTTTGAATATATAGCTTTTTTATGTTATATTACATCTGTTTTCCTCACTCAACTCCAGATGTGGATAAACCAGAACAGGAGTAGGGAACACGTTGTGTTTCCAAGTTCATCAGACTCTTAAAAACATCTTTAAACCTGGGAGCCCGATAAGAAAATGAGTTCATTTGTTGGAAGCCATCGTGAAACATTACTCAAGCTTTCGGGATCCCAGGTTACGTTCGTGCTCTCCTGTTTCCAGAAGCCACATCACCTCACATAGGGAGGGAGTCTGACTGCAAGAAAGCTGCAGCCAAAGAGATTTTTCTAGTGTAAACAAGTAGACGTATAATCTAGCAACACGTCAACGCCAACTCCAAATTAGATTCTGTCCACTCTACAAAAACAACTCCACCAGAGCTATCTTCCAGTCCGAATGTGAGGAAGGATTATTGTTTTTCCCTGTCAGCTTCGTATCCGACGCTGTTTCTGGGGCGGGATCAAACACCCTGCAGTAGCAGTTCAAGCAGAGCTTAAGCAGGGCGATCTACTGACACCCAACACTTCTGTGTACTTGCAGCCTTAGCACTGCACAATAAAAAAAAATAAAAAAAAGTTTCAATACTGAGTGGTCTGGAACTGGACAAAAAAACAACAACAAGAAAACAAAAGACTTCCAGTGATTGTTAATGAGTCAGTAATGAACAGATGCCTCCTCCTGACTTTGAAGTCTAATCAGAATCAGAGAGGAAAATATCGAGATCACTCAGCCAGCGCTCGAGTCAGTTGTGTCTGTGCCGAGCTATTAAGATCATGTAAATAAGAGCACACAACTATTTACAGCATTTGTACATCAACATCAACTCCAAACATCAGGGCAACAAAAAACAAAGAAAAAACTCTTTCTGGGTGTTGGGGAGGGTTTAGTGAGGATTTCTTCTATTTCTTCTTTCTCTGTTAAAAACAAATTAAAGCTGCTCTTTAATGCGGTCTTCTCCTGCTCATTTGTACATTAGTAACTATATTAAATGGGTTTTTAAGCCAAGGTAAACAAAGGCTATCATTTGTGAATTGTTAACAAGAAATAAACACGTGCCCTCACTTCCTTCGCGCTTGCTTTCTTCTAATTTTCATTCTTTGTTTGGTCGGTTGTTCCTTGTGGATGCTGCTGGTCACAAGCTAACTCACATTTTCATGCCATTTGGGATAAAAATCGATCAATTAATCAACTAATTTAGTCAGGATTGTTTTTTAAAAGGACACGCGGTAGCTACTAATTAAAAACATAGCAAAACAAACAATAAAATACCACAGTGACGCTTCAAACTGCCACGTCAACGTTACAGAAGAAAAATCAAAAATTAAAAGACACCTGCATGCAGCCAACTCTGCATTTTGTGTTCTTACTGTAATTTTCAACATTCTGCCCGTTACCTTCACACATGTTGATACAAACAATCAGAAATTCAGCAATAGAGAAAATAAAAAACAAAAAACAAATGGCATTTGTATCAAGGGACAATAAAAGAGAATATGTCTATTAAAATTAATACAGTTTATTCAAATGCTTACGATTAAAAATAGTTTTAAATCCATACATCAGGAGGGAGATGCAAAGAAATGTCACGATGAAGGAATGATGTTCTTACCCCATTTCCTAAAGAAATGGGTTCAAATGTACTGCAAGAGAAATAACGGTAATTCTTTAAATTGCAGCTCTCTGATGACAATAACCACTGCACGAGAGACACTCACAGGAGGGGCGACGCTAGTTATTACTGCTGTTAAAGTGTCTCCGGATGTAACCGGGCTGATTGCTTTCACAGAAGTCAGCTATTCACATGTTAAGTGTAATTACTGTAAGCACTTTGCAGAAACCAGGAGCTGAATTTTAGAGGATTTACCACGACGACGAGGTGGCGGGGGCAAAAAGATGCAAGACTCAAAACGCAGGCTGTCGACATAGTGACTCTCTGGACAGGACAGGTTTGGACAGGAGATTACAGTGATAACGTCAGCAGATCAAATGATATCATCCTGAAACATCTTTGGCTATAGCGTTTGGCAATTCAAACAAAGAAATAAACGCGGACTCTGCCGAGGGATGAATTGCAATGCGTCGATCGGATGAGGAGATGAAGAAGCACAGAGGAAAAGAAGAGTGTAACATATGACTATATACATACACCATGGGAGGACCTGTCTGTCCAAAACACACACACACACACATATATTCACTCACACACACTGCTGTCTCTCCAAATGTCTCCTTATATCCACCTCTGAGGATAGGGCACAGTCAATCAAGTAAAAAAGGTGTGTATTAGTGCAAATGTAAAAAAAAAAAAAGAACACTATGAAATGGTCACGGTGTGAATGAAACTGTCCCCTCACAACATGCAGCATCAAATAAAAACAGAACAGGTTGCCAGTTTGTGCTTGTCTCATTCAAAAAAAAAAAACATCTGCCAAGTTCATGCAAATCCTTGTCATGCCCGCATGTCTCCGCGTCGCATCGCGCTTTAAAAAGATAAACCAGCTTTCATGTATTAGAAATACACGAGTGTACTTAGTGAAGGGTCTGAAATGCTCTGTGTGTGTGTGTGTGTGTGTGTCTGTTGAAATGTCAATTCAATATTTAGCAGCCTAACGCATGCAGATGCTCATTTACGTGTGTTGTCGTGTGTGCTGTGTGTGTTGTGTGTGTGTGTAAGCGAGGACACAGACACACCAACACCCCGAGCTGCAGATAACAACAGCTGTGGGTTGAAAGGTGGAGGAAGAGTGAGCAGGAAGCGGAGGAAGAGGGAGCTGATTTTTGGATCGTTCGGCTTCGTATCCGATCTGCCCGGCTGTTTTTTTGGGGGTGTGTTCTGTGGGCCAACATGTCTCCTCCAAACCCTGAGTGTGTTTGGTTCTTCTCTTTACCGTTTTTTTTTTTTTTTGGTTGCGATCCTCTGCAGCTTCCAAAGTGTGTTTGGCTCCGACGGTTCTCGGGTTTGGGCTGGGCTGGGCTGGTTTAGATGTGTCCGGGTTTGGTTTGAGCCAGTCTGCTTCTGACGTGGCAGCAGGAAGACAGGCGGTACCGGTTGGGGCTGGCAGTGTGGTTGGTTGGTTGGTTGGTTGATGTGTATTCGGTGGGTCAAGCCAGAGTTTGTTGCAAGACTTTGGCCACAGCACTTTTCTCTAGCGGCAACAACTCTCTGTCTGATGAACAACTTGTTTGCAGAAGGTATTTAAACGCTGATCATGTCGCCACCGCAATATTATGGGGTTTGCTCCATCTTGACGGTGGAACCACGGCATCTGGACAAGCTTCTTCTTCTGTGGTCCTGGGTGAATCACTGGATGGAAACAGGAAACAGCTGAGCTCTATTCTCCCCACACAAGCAACCATTTCATTGGTTTTATTCGCTACAGCACTGCGGCCGTGTCACCAGATCCTGGTTCCTGGGGTGTTATAGGTTCGGGAAAAGTTGATTTGGCTATTGCGTTTCTGTTTAATGAGTAACATCTTAGCTGAGCAAGAATAACTTTGTTCTGGGTTAGGTCTGCTTGGTTAAGAATCTGGCTCTGGGTTAGAGGTTCAGTCAGTAGAGGTACTAGATTCAGGTCAGGCCAGAATAGGATGTGGTTCTGGTTACTTGTTTCAGTGGGAACTACTACTGGACTCAGGTCGGGCTTGACTGGTGGTCCGTGGAGCACCATAGAGGGTCACTGATGCTATGTGGTTATTCTGCATCACCTGAGGAAGACGGACACAGATAGTCAGCGTTAATCTCAGGACTTTTGTTTTCAAAGCTCTATTTCAATGTCAATATTCATCATATCTTTATTTTTATGACACATTTATGGAGTCTTTTTTACCTCCTGCACAACTGGTTACACTTTACATCATTGTACACACTCGAATCCTAAGCTAAAGCTACAGAAACACAGTGTTCTGACCTCAAAGATCATCCTCTGCAGTCCAAAGCAGAAGGTAGAGCCGAAGGGGTTAGTGTTGTTGGCTGACGAAGACCTGTCAGAGACAAAGAGGACGCTCATTTGGAGAAAGTTTGCTTGGAATAATCTAAAACAACGCTGAAACACGCAAACAAATGATCTTTTAAAAAACAACAACTTGGACGTACCTGTGGAGCACTACAGGTTTTTCCATGGGGTGACCGAGCAGTTCCTGAATCTGATCCCACTGACAGACAAACAAACAAACACAAAATAAATAAGAAGCCCGTCCTGTTTGAAAAGATTCATGTTCATTCAACATTCTGTATTTCAGGTTGATATTACTGCTGCTTCCAGAGGCAGAGCACGTTCACATTCACTGTGCGATAAAGAAGACAAAGATTGTAGATCATTGCTAAAGTAAAGATCAGCGTTTTCACTCGACCTAGTGATCATCTCCACGAGGATTTTCTTTCAGCTAAATTGAGGCAAATCTCTTTAGGGGATAAAAGTGATACCACAAGATTTTTATTATATTAGTTCCTCTGTAGAGAATATCAAACGATATGTAGCCACAGTCTAAAGCAGATGTTATGTCTTGCAACTTTCATGGTTGTGAAACAAAGGGTTTACTAATGAAGCAGTGATATCAAAGAAAAACAACTGAAAAGTTACAACTCTGCAATCAGCAACAAAGAGGTGCAGAGTCCAAAAAGCTGGATTCACTGATAGAGACGGAGTTAAATCGTTACGGCCATACCATCACAAAGCGTGCAACGGCTCTATGAAGCCGTCTAGGACTCTCACCTTGCTGTAGGTGGTTAAGATGCAGTCCTCCGTCTGAGAATCAGCTCCTTCTAAAGCACAGAGTGAGACAGAAAAACAGACATTAGACCAATGTGTCTCAAACTTTTTACACTGCCTACCGTCAGTGCCAAATACTCAAACGTCCACTTGAGGCTGTCTCCAGAAGTCCCCATGTTCAAATGTCCAACTTCACAGCAGAAATAAACATGTTTACAGCCTGGTACAAAAAACAGTTTTGGTCTTTATAGCATGATGATCCCATAGTTTAAGTATTTCCATTCAAATTCTTCAAATTAAAAAATATGTTTATATAATAGATTCATCCGCGTACCACCAGTGATACTGAGAACCAGTGCATTAGACAAGAGGGAGACTTAAAATGAACATTACACCATTTAGACATAAAGAGTTTATTCGTGATTCAAAGCTGTCTCACCTTTCTTAATGACTAGTGGAATCTTAAAGTCACATCGATGATATCTGTGAAAGAAAGCAAACGTAACATCAGAAACAGAAAATTTAACTAAAGGACAGAAATGCTACAATATAAAAAGTCAAAACTTTATGAAAAATATCAGTTTTTCTGTAGTTTGTTATTGCCATGTTTCCCTTCTTTGTTGTGGGCTGTGAGCCGGTTATAACAATGTAATGTAATTACACAGAGATGAGTCAGTATCCTCAACAACGATGGAGAAAGATGGACCAGAAATAATAAAGAAAAGTCTGAAAAAACAAATAACTACACAGCAAAATATTTACATATTGAAGTTGTAATGTCCGGGGAAGTTGGTATGAAGGACAAACTTCTTAACCAGGTGACTTGTAGAGTCAAACAGGATATCCTGAAAAGCAAGAAAACCCTTTGTTTAACATTGTTTTTGCACCATATGTTTGAGCAGACCAGTTCACCACAGTCCTATCTACTGCAAACAGCGGGGCGAGTAAACGCAGATATGACCCACAATGATAAAACCAATAGCCAGATCACCCGCACTTACATAATACACTTCACCATAACCGTGTTTGCTATCATTTATCCCCAAAAGGTCCACCACCAACAAGCTGGGTGTCCAAGATTATCGCTGCCAGTCTAAAGTACATTGATCAAGCTAAAGTCAGCCTCTTTCTTTCCATGTGTTGTCTCTTAAAATACGCACCACTCCGAGGGTGAAGTAGTTGAAGAAGTAGTCGTTACACTTAGAAGGAACTTGCTTGTGAGGCGAGGGAGAGTGGATCTTCATCTAAAATAGACACAGAGGATAAGTTATAATATGTGTCTTCAATGTTTAAGCTACAATTTGTTCACTTATTCACAACAGAAATGACAAGTAAAGACTGATAGAAACCTTGTCCTCGGACTTGTAAAAGACTTTATGTGGCGAGCCCAGAGCACCCAGTACATCCTGACAGGAATCTCCAAAATAGATGCTTCTTTCGAGGGACCTCACTTTAGCGTCAGCCATCACACCTGGACCACAACCTGCACTCGCACGTTACAACAGAACAGGAAAGAAAACTCAACTCAATCTCCAGATAAATGATCAAATTCAAGCAGTATGTCAGAGAACAGCAGAGACATTGACGGTCCCCTGTGACTGTGGGCTTTTAGCTGGGTACCTGCAGCTAAATCTGTGTTTGTCAGTGCAAAATTGAAGTTTAAGATAGTTTAAGATCAATCTGCAGCAGAGATTTTCCAGCTGTACTACAGAATGTGTCAGAAATGTCAAGGAAAGCCTGGAGGCAAGCGAGAGAAAAAACACCTTGTGAATCAAAACGTAGCTGTGAGGATATGTGAGGAAAACACCGTGCAAACACTTTGAGTCTGATCGTGAATCTTGCCGTCTCCATGACACAAACAGACACGCGTTACCTGCAGTGAGAAGGCGGAGTTTGAGCCCCAGCGGTCCTGCCCGGTCTCTCAGGACATCCACGCACTCTGCATAGATGTTACCAAGGAAACAAGCCAACGGCATCACCGGAGCTCTGAGGACAGAGAGAACAAATTGTGCCTAAAAGATCTTCAAAAATCTGTTTGTTCTTCTTACAGGTCCTTGAACTTTCTAATGTTGCCACTTGTAGTGATATATACCTCCAACGAAGTTAGATCTACAGACTTTCCTATGTATCTGCTTGTGTGTGTGTGTGTGTGTGTGCACGTTACCTTGTTTCTTGCAGGTTGTTGCCAGTGTAAATGTGCATCCTCTTGACCATGGCCCCATGTGGAATCTGCAGGGAGGCCAAACCCATGGCAAAGTTAGGCTGCCAAGGCAAAACAATTGGGAGTAGTACAGGACTGGTACGTACAATGATGTGTTTGTGTTGTTTGAGGCTGTACATACACAAAAAACGCAGCACAATGATCGGATGTTTTACAAAAATACACGTACAGAAAGGTGTGATAATTTATGATGAAGCACTGTGGAGTGTTTCCTAACCCAGTGACTGACCTAAATACTTTTTCCACTTGTTACCAACACCACCATCTAATCCAACTTGGATCTTTGTCGGGTAGATTTTATTCCTATACTGAACCGAGATAAAAAAGTTATGTGGGAGAGGTTCAGTATAGGAATAAAATCTTCCGTGACTCAGCAGTGACTTCATATCTGTTTATGACTTTTTGTTCATTTCCAAGCTGCATTTATCCCCGCTGAGAGACAGAGGTGCAAAACGGCTGCAGACCAGTCTTTCTTGTTTAACATGAAAGCTTGCATGTTTTAAACACAGGTTGTTTACCTTTTTCCTGACATTATGAGGTGTAGATCAACAGGAGGGGGAAAAAAAAAAAATATGGAAAAGGCAATGCGGTCCGAATATGTTCTGGACATATAAAACCCTTCAGTGTTGGTATTTATTGTCAGTGCACTGTATCAGTTTTATCTGAAAAACAATACTCTCTGACAAACAGGACAAACAGAAAGAAACAAACTGCAGCTGAGTGTCAAGTCCGAGAATTGCAAATATTATTTACTCAAACTAGAAGCCGAAACTGCAATGTTTGCATCTGCACACCTGCAGACGACAACAGACGACGAGCAAACATGAGCTGCTGTTTGAGTAAATCAAGCAAGAGACCAAACATGCAGCTCGGGGCGGATCGGAAGGTTTAGGAAATAATTGGTGCAGTTATGATCACAGATATGTCAGAGCAGCCACGTGGATAAACTGAGATAACCCAAGTCCCTCGACTCCTCACTGCAGTCAGATTTTTACTGCTTATGTAACACTGAAATGAGTCTTTTACATCTCAACAGTACAAGAGATGACATCTGTCAGAGACATTGAAGAAAAACAGAAATCAAACAAGCAGCAAGGCAATCATATTCTTAATTTGTTTTGGGTTCTTCACGTGATTTATCAATCATGATAAGCTGACAGAAATTCATTCATTCAGTGCTTGACCTCAGACTGCCTCGATTTCCCCCGAGACGTGAAGAAACGACCACTCAGCCCTTCTTTTAACAGCCGGCAAGGCAAACTGGCGGAAACATTCTCACCTCGTATTTTGGAGCTTCGTTCCACGAGTCCAGTTGGAAGGAGAAGGACAGTCCTCGAAAGTTGAGATGGAACAACTGCTCTGCAGCATTGTAAACTGTACAGACGGGGGGTTAGGGGGTGAAGAGGATTTCATGAACGAGATATAATGTGGGTTCATTTGTGAGAGTGTGTGTTCGTGCAGTGTAGAGTACCTCCCGGGTGCGTAGCTCCGAATGACTGGTCGATTTGCTCTATCGTGGGGGCGATGGCCTGAGAGTTGAAATGGACTCCACTGAAACACAACACACAAGGCCAGTGTTACGTCTACTAACAGTCATATAGGATGTGCTGCATTAGCAAATGGGATTCACCAAACACGTTAAAGCAGGTGGACTCCATTACTGTGTCGTCTTTCACTGAGTAGGTGTACGCCGTTCTGTGAAGGATCTATGACTTGTGAGCTGAAAACAATCCCTACGGCAACTTCAAATGGACAGCGTAGACACCGTCATATAGATCCGTGCCTGTAGATAACGTGCCTGTAGAGGCCGTATAACGATACCAGCTGAACACGGCATTCATCTTTACTGCATCTCTTGTTATTTCACAGCTTTTGGCACCGTTTGACTTCCATATGTTTTTTCGCCATACACAAAAAAAGTATCAAAGCGTGTCAAAGCGTGCCGTGACTTTTCTGAGCGTATCGCCGAATGTTTTTTTGAGATAATCACCAAAAACACGGCAAAAAATTTACAATGGCCGCTTATGGGTGGAAGATTTAGGAGCTAGAACGGAAAGGGAGAGAAAAATCTGTCGCAAAAAGATTTGTTCTGCTCCCGGGGGCCACAAATTTCACTCTACAGACATGATTTTAAGTCAGAATTGTAGGTACAGTTGTGGTTGTCTCTCAGATAAAACTGCTGAAGCTGTCAGACTTATAGTTTTGACTCTAAGCGCACAAATGCGTCACGATCACCCGCCGACAGCCCCATCTACTCCCATGTAAAGTGAGAGGAGACATTTCTGGAGGATAGCAGATGCACCAGTTCTTTGCAACTCTCCAGAGGTCACATTTTTTAACTTTAGCCACTGAAAACCGGCATGGACGTGCTCAGCAAGACGAGGATGCCGTCGGTCATTTCGGTTGTTTGGTACAAGCTACGGTTTGGAAATTGTGGCCGCTTGTTCAAAGGTTAACTTTGAAGGCTTTCGCTCTCTCTTTGCAGTTTCAACTGACACCAACACACACGCTGCTGTGACTTGCTCTCCTCTGATTGGTGGACCGTGGAGCTGGCAGTTAACCCGGTTGCCGGGCAGAAAGCAGGCACGCTCAAAATGTCTTGAGAGATTTTCTTGTTTTAACATTACTACTCACCAGTATTTCAATTTGACTTTGCTCAGGTCATACACTTCAATCACCTGTGGCACAAAGTAGAAAACAAATGATTGGTTAACCATAATTAACAATTCCAGGGAAGTCTGATGCGTTTGCCAATGTTCAACGAGTTCTCTTCAATCCCTATTTAATTTATTGACCTTACTCAGTGGCGCTCCCTTTAAAAACAGCAAAGAGCGCCGTCTGTTCTCACCAGTTAACAGTTAACATTTTTCACCTTGAGTCTCTGATTTGTGGCATCAAACAGCAGTTTAATCCCATCCTGAGTCAGGTTCAGTATGAGGTCATGGCTCAGTGGCGTCTGGATGGGAGATAAACACACACACACACACAAAAATGCAGATAAGCGACAAATCGGAGTCATCCGTTTGTGAATTTGAGAGAAACCGACACGCACCGTGTGTCCTAGGATGGCACATAAATAATTTAAGCCAGCCAAAGAAAAATTTGGTGTTTTAAAAATAACCTCCCTGACTGATTTTAAATCATAGCTATTGAAACCAGGCCGATATTTGATATCCGGTGACAATACAGCATCCGTGTAACTTTAAAATTTTTCATAATAGCATTTTTTAAAGAATTGTGACCAACAAAAGTGCAGAGCGAACTTTTCAGTGCTCTCTGGTGGACAAACCACGTAACGGCAAGACTTGAACCGTCACCCTGCAGTCACTACTGCAATGCCAATATATCTGTGACAAGACAACAGAGAAATTTAAAAGAGAAGATTAACAAACTACTCTGTGCTCCTTTACACCTTTGTCAGCTTATGTCCTCCTCTGTAAGTTGCTTTGGATAAAAGCGTCTGCTGAATGCAATGTAATGTAATATAATGTAAAGAAATAGAAATATTCAGTGACTGGAATTACTGCTGCCACGTCTAAAAAGTCTCGCCAACACTCGTCCTGCTGCCTCAAAACAAACAAAAAACATTTATATGAGATCACATAATACGAGGACAGGTCATCTTTTACCTGTTCACTGTATAGCACCTGGACATTTTTGATGATGCGGCAGTGTTTCTGCAGAATAGAGATGGCCTGGGCCAATGGCATCCCTGCACACACACAAATAAAGCAACACAAAACATGCATATAAAATCATCAATCTGCATAGGTGTGAGTCGTGTGCTTGTACCATTAATAATAAAAAATAAAAAAACTCACCTAAGGCGAATTCCCATTGCTCATTTCCTAGTGATCTCTCAGGCACTACCTCCAGATCCAGCATTGGCAAGTAGTGTGGGGCAGCTCACCTTCAAGACACAATGGGACCCCGCTGAGGGACCCTTTACTCTCCTGTGGCCTGATCACAGCACTGTCAATAGTTTCAGACGGCTACTTTTCAATTCATAACTTCTTTATTATTATTATTATTTATCTCTCTCTCTAAAAAATCATGAGCGTGAGAGTCAAACAGCTGCTTTATCTACACAGCGTACCACATATCACTAAGAATTAATATTTTAAAAAGTGACAGAGACACATAGGTTTTTTTTTTAATTAACAAGTCAAAACAAATGACAACCTGTCAGCCAATCTGAAAAAAAGCGTACAAGTTAACCTGTCACTGGTGTTTGTGCTTTAAATCAGACAAACAAATAAAAACAACAACAACAACAACCCTGAATTCACTCGGTTTAAAGTCAACAACACACAAACAGACAAGAGTCAAACTTCCTGAATGTCTAACACAAACCAAACCAGCTGACTGAAGCTCACTGTTACCTGTCACAACAACAACAACAACAACAACAACAACAACAACAACAACAACACGGTTTTTCTTTTTTGCGCTACGGGCTAACGTTAGCAGACAGAGCTAGCTGTCCTCCCCTCCCCGCGTTAATGCCGACAAAGTAAATAAATATAAATATAAACGCGTGTGTGAGTCAGTAAGAAGGAGGAATACCGCGGGTCAGACTTGGCACGACATAAACAAAGAAAGCACGTCAAACACGTAGGCTGTTTTTTTCTGGAGCTAGCTCTCCTGCCGCTGCTGTGCTAATTCAAAGACGTCTCTCGGTAAACTCGGGATAAAACTCGTCACAGTTCCCGCCACTGTTCCCGCCCTTTTTTCCAAAAGGGTTTAATGTGTGTTCAATGTCAGGAGCGAGACAAAGAGCAACACAGTGTCCGAACAACAGAAAAACAGCTTCAACTTCAGGCATCAACAACAACAGCAGCAGCAGCAGCAGCAGCAGCGGGATCAGCTGATAACTCAGCTTCCTGTGTGTGTGTGTGTGTGTGTGTGTGTGTGTGTGTGCCACACGCACGTACTCACGGTCTGCGTGATGACGTCAGGGACAGCTGACACACACGGTCCAGCAAGAAGCGGCGGCTTCAAATGAGGTAAACTCAAATATTTATTTTATTTTTATTTATTTATTTATTTCATTTCATTGTATTGCATTTTATTTTATTTCATTTCATTTCATTGTATTGCATTTTATTTTATTTCATTTCATTTCATTGTATTGCATTTTATTTTATTTCATTTCATTTCATTGTATTGCATTTTATTTTATTTCATTTCATTTCATTGTATTGCATTTTATTTTATTTCATTTCATTTTATTTTATTTCATTTTATTATATTTTATTTTATTGCATTTCATTTTATTTTATTTTATTATATTTTATTTTATTGCATTTCATTTTATTTTATTTCATTGTATTGCATTTTATTTTATTTCATTTCATTTATTTAATTACATTTTATTTCACTTTTCAATTTTTATTTCATTTTATTTTATTTCATTTCATTTCATTTTATTTATTTAATAAATTTTATTTTATTTTATTTTATTGCATTTCATTTTATTTTATTTCATTTCATTTCATTATATTGCATTTTATTTTATTTTAACAGGTCCTTTTTATTTATATTATTGTATCTTACATAAAACATTTTGGGGGGTTAGAGTGTATATTCATTCTATATAATATGTATATAATATTTAAAATATTTAAAAATAATAAACTTTGATCAGATGGGAAAAAATAGCAAAAAGCTTTAAACACTAACCAGTTGACTGAACAAATTATAGCTACATATATTCATATTCATATTTATTTCTGTTTATACATACTCACATATTCACTTCACCAGCCTCTTTTCTTCTGCTCCGTGTGTTGAGGGCTCAGACTCCCCCAGAAAACTCCACGTATAATAAGAATTCTAAACTAAGTTAACAGGAGAAATGAAACAATCTGTAAAGTGAGATAGATGTCAATGAAGCACAGTCACCACATCACACAGGCTGGAGAAGAAGTCTCAGTAAAAGAACAGAAACAAATACAAGAATTCGTACATGTTTATTATGAAAAACATCCAACATTTTGAATTGAATATCTCATATTTCAGATTCCTCCAGGAGGATCGAGCTCAACAGAGGGAAAGACAGACCACACACACAGGGAGGAGAAACCTGGGGAGTGTGTACAAGCCACTAAATATCACAGAGTTCTTCTTTGGATCTCTAAATAAAACCAAAGTATAAATAACTTAAACAAATAAGAAGATAAACAGTTCAGGTAAAAAAAGACAATGTTTGTGATTTATTTTTTGCCTTAATGCCTGCATTAAGAAACTGAGGGATGGAGTATCAACTAAGTTGTTTACATGGGTAACCATCTAAATAATGGTACAATGATACACTGGGTGGGTTCAGCGGGGACAGGGTGGCACACTGTGGCAACTGCAACCTAGATATTTGACTTTGTCTTTTGCAATCGACCTCTCACGAATGTTTCTTAACATGAGCACACAGTTTAAATCCATAAAGATGCCAGTTTCTAGAGATATGGCAGATTTGATGGCGTCATTGCTATGATTTATCTGGGAAGCTGCTGTAGTACAGACATAACCAATTAATTCATGATTTACAGATTTCAAAAAGTCTACAGAAAGCCTGAGCACCCCGGGGTATTTCATCCCAAACTAACTTCCCACCTACAAACCTCCCTTCTCTGGTTCAAAGCCTTTCAGTTTCCACTGAGCTTAATTTGAAAATGTAGCTTACATCTCCATCTTCAGTGATCAAATCAAAGCTATAACTTTCTGATCTGATGCAAGTGAAGGATTTCTCAGCTTCATGGAAACACAACAGCCTCTGTACGTGGAAATGACAGCTTTCACCAACATGACCTGAAGACTCAACTCGAGCCACGACCCATTTTTCATACTCCCGCGTGTCCTTTTCCTCCACCCACCTCACCTCCTTGTTCAAAGTCTTTAATGCCACTTCACTATCTCACTCACTGGACGTTTCAACATCACAAAAATCCACCGTTTATCGCACCGAAGGTGCCCTCAGACAGAAAGTATGTTTTCCACATTCTTAAACAAATAAAGCACTGCGTCACAAGGCCAGCTGACTTTGCAGGATCGGTATGCGGTGAGAGAAATGGAAATATTTAAGCCTTTCTTCCCAGACTCCCAAATTTCTGTGGGAGAAAAATAAAGCTGATAATGAGAAAGTAAATTTTCTGACCTTAGGTTACCCCAATTAAATCCTCCCATGTAGTATCCAAAAGTCCAAATCCTGCATTGTTTTTTGCCGTACCCTGAGCTTGGCCTTGTTTGTTAATGAGGCTGTAGAAAACTTATTACCGTTACCACTTAAACAGTTCCTTTTAATTCTTTTGCATCTCAAATGACATAACCTGTCAGGCCGGGGTACTATCATTAACTTTATCATGTTGTTTGAGCTTTCAGTTGACTTTTTATTTTAATTTCAACTGTTATTTTTTTTAGCAATAACATTTCTTTTGTCCAAAAGTTCTTGTAAAATGTTACAAACACATGGCTCTCAATGGATAAAAAAAATATATATCACCAGTTTTCATGTAAAGCTCATTAAAAGTCTGTCAGGCTGAGAGAAAAAAAAAGAGTAAAGCATGAATAAACAAAAGATTTTTTTTCTTGGTTATAATAATTATAATAAAACCGTTGAGTGCACTAATTGTAAAACACACTGGAAAATGAAATGAGCTTCTAGTTGCACAATATAAAAACATTTGTATCACCTAATAAACAGGACTTGAGTCAATCCACATTCAATGTATTTAACCCAGGAAGTGGATTTCCTTAAAAATAAAAATAACATTAATAAAAGAAAAAAAAACACATAAAACAATGAAAAACAAAAAGCAACAAATGTCCTCAAAACTCCCAAATTTCTGGAGACATTTTTTCTAATTTTCAACTACTGCTGCTACTACAAGTTCATAACAAAGCTGAAAGATGAACAAAAATGAATACATGTACAGAGGTGAGAAGTAATATAAAAAGTAAACATCATGACTTTCACACAAACAAAACGATTAAAAAAACAAAACATTTCATTACACTAGTGCTGTAACAGGACAGGGAATAGTATTTAGACTGCATTTAGGCTTTTACAGTCCTTTGATGATGACGAATATCTGGGTGATCGACAGTTTATGATGTGAGCTGATGAATTTATATGATTTACAGTAGAAGTGACGCGTGGTGTGTTTTTGAAGACGTGGATAATGAATAATAGCACAGTACTGTCGTCCAGTGAAAAACCATGCATCTCCAAAGTGGCAACTTTTTTATGAGCTAAGAAAAAAAGCCTTGTTTTCAGCTTACGATGTAGAAAATTCTTCCCAGCCCATAAATATGTCAGTTTCTCTGAAAAAACAACAACAACCAACTAATATTAAAATCACCAATTTTTGGCACTTCATGGTTTTCACTGGATACTGCTGCGGTGCTACGATGACTCTATGGTTGGTTCAAAGGTTTAAAGAGGGTTCAGATTCTTAAGAACAGGGTCCAAAATGAAGGTTCAAACACCTTCATGCGCAGAGTTCATTTCATACCTGACAAGCACAACAGACCGTCTGCAAAATAGGCTTATTATCTGCTCAGGTGTCTCATTAGGATTCAGAAATATCCTGGCTGAATAGAAAATGATGCTTTTTACGCTTTGTCCGGGCCTTGAATCATCCAGTTATTCCTCATCAAAGTGCTGCAAAGGGAGTGCTCTTACGTTAAATAGGCTGCATAGGGAACATTAAAGAGAACATAGGTAGACCTGTGTTTGGTTTCATGCATATAAAGAAAATCCATGTGGGGAACAAGACTGATTGTATCACATAGTGCAAAACCCCTCAGAAGACAAAGGACTTTTGAATTGAACCCCCCCACCCCCGAACTTCCAGAGCCAAAGATAGCAGAGTTTGTAGCAGGTTTCTTTGTTAACTGTCTTTCTTTGAGGTTGTTGCTACATAACCTGTGATTGATAGTCAGGGCATCTTGTCATAGCAATGTTTTAGAGAGATTGTGGACATCATAGCACAGCAAACGCGTCTGTACCCCACAACCTGGCACAATTATCTCTGCGAGTTGTCATCCCACCTGTTTCCCCCCTTCTTTTATTCCCTCTCCTCCCCTCCCCTCCCCTCCCTCCCTTCCCTCCCTTTCCAGCAAAGTGAACTTTGGTCTAAGAGAACAGCAGGTTTCAGGAAGTGAGCTAGGCACAGCGGGGGTTAACAAGTTGCATGTTCACAAATGTGAAGTATTGCACAACACCGAACAATGCAGAAACTTTTCTCCCCCCCTCCCCAACAAACTTTCATCTCCTCACTTTTGATGCATGCTTCACTGGTAATCCTGACCAATAAGCCCTGACCGTGACCCTGAGCCAAACAAAACCTCCCCTCTCCTCGCTCTGCTCCTTCTGTCTGTCCTCCTCCTCCGCTCCTTAATGACATCTTTAACCGCTTTATTATCAACATCTTGTATTGATAGAAAATATACTTTTGGTACTTGAAACTACACCGATACATCAAATCCTTTAAGACCTGGACAAAAAATATAAAGGTTTTTTGAATGACTTGATCTCTGCTTTATATATTTGAAACACTTATTTGACAAAAAAAAACAACTTCAACTCTGGATGTGTCACATTTACATTATAATGTGAATTCAACTGCTCATGTTCCTTCCTCTGTATTTAAATATATTCAACTACTTTTTGCCCAGGTCTGTTGTGTCCTGTCTCTTTTAAATCCTTCTTTTCTCAGGCTTTTTTTCACTTTCAATTCAATCAAATCAGGAAGTTTATTGTCTTTAAATATCTCAAAAAATGTTTTTGGCGTGTGAAACGGTCATAACAAACCTGTTAGGAAATACTGGTGTACAATTGGTCTACAATTGCAGTATCAGTTGACATTTAGTTTCAGTTGATTGCATTGAAAGTGAATGGACACCCAGCCACAGCTTTTTTTTGTTTTCCTCTCTCCTCTTCCTCCTTCCACTACTTCCTCATCTTCGTCCTCCTCCTCCTCATCAGCGCATCTTGTGTTCCACGTCAGCGTTGGCCATGTTTGAGCCAGGGCTGGGGTCCTGCTGTCGTCTGGACTGGGGAGAGAGAGAGAGAGGCAGGAAGGATGGAGTGGGTGGTGGTGGGGGGAGAAAAGAGAGGAGAGGAGAGGAGAGGAGATTGAGGAAGGACATGAGAGAGCAAGAGAGGGGTTGGCGAGAAAGAGACAATAAATTAAGTACAGTCTTCCAAGAACTAACTCATGTAAAGACATATTTTAAACACTTCACCATAACAGAGAGGTAGGGTACACCTGACACACACATTTAGATAGACAGGAAAGCTGGGAGAGAGATAAAGGACGACATGCAGCAAGCAGCAGGCTAGAATCAAAGCCAGGTCACAAGGAACCTCATGAAACATTTATAAACAGTACATAGACAATAATGAATGGCCTACAACACAACAATGAAGTGATGAACTGTAAGAATCATGTTCTATGAAGCAGCTCATGAATAAACATTCATAAACAGTTTCAAACCTACTTTGTAATGGTGTGCACATGTGTGAAAACAACTAATACACTCACTGCGAAATGGTTCAGAGACAGTACATATGACTAAAAACTCAGAAATGTTTGAACTGCTCTTTCACAGTGTGTTTCATGAAGTACGTGAAGTTTGGTTTACTCATCACGAGTTCAACAAGTCTCCTGAGGCTGCAACACCAGATGTTGACCATTCTGTTTTTAAATCTGTCTGACAAAATCACTGAAGTCACAACAGTTTTACAATGTGTAATTTATTAATTGTGAGTACATAGGTACAGCAGGTTTATGGATTCACAACAACACTATGTTGCATGATAAACCATTATTTATTGTTTATTAACTGCATATAAATGGTGAGTTTTTACCCCTGAGGGATTGGAAGGCAAACTAACTCACCGGGGCCCAAATGTAAGAACAACTGTACAGCAGTTTGGCTTCTGGGGTACCCACGAAAAAGCAGTTGCAGTAACATAAATGGTCACTAGGTGGAGCCAGAGAACTCTATCATAACTGTGCTCAGTGCTGCTGTTTATACACCTCCCTGATATTTTAGTCAAGGTAGCTGGCAGACATACAGGCAAAAAAGCAGACAGACAGACAGACAGACAGACAGACAGACAGACAGAGGCTGTCTGACACAGATAAACACACACACCACATACATCATCGGGTCATCATTAGAAGCCATCAGCATGACAAGACTTTTAAATATATTTCATGACTGGGTGTAAGTGTGTTTGTGAGCCCGTGTCATGACCTGCTCCTGCAGAAAACACTTATGTTTACACCTAAAGGGATCAGCGTGCGGGATTTAGTAGCTGCTAAATTGCAACCGCCTCGCCTCACCCTCTCCGTCCTAACATGAAATCTACAGCGCCTGTAGACTTAAAAGACTCATTCTTAAGGCAACAAAAACAATTCTTATTTCAGGTTATTATGAACTATTGAATACATGTTATGAATATAAGTATATATGTATATAGAGTCCCATTTTTCGTACACACCTTTAGGAAAAAGCTGAGAGAAACCGGGAGGGGTGGGAGAGAGGGGAGAGAGGTGACAAAGTGCGGCGAGAGGTGAGGCAGAGAGCAGAGCAGACAGAAATGCAGACAGAGATAGTAAAGGGGTTGCTTAGTTCAACAGGAATGCAGTTTGTGTCATCTCAATGACTCACCATAATAGCAACATACACACAGTCACATGCACACACACATACAGTATGTCATACTACCATTTTGACTCCTCACAGCCAGACTGACTCCAGTTTCTGTCTGTCCCCTCTGGGAAGCTTTCTGCTGCTTTATCAAAACCTGCTGCCATCAAACAGTCGCGCACGGCTCGGTGAGAACGACTTGATTTTGAATCAAAGTCGAGTCACAACTCTTAATCTTTTAATAGGGCGACATCTAGTCTAGGATTTTCAGTTCATGGATGATTCTGCAGCATGTTCCCGGCTAAGTGAGGAAAGGTTGTGGTAGATGAAGGTGTGACATGTCAATGTGGGACAATTAATCTTTCATAACCATGATGATGGAAATCTTTATTGAACCTTTATGTCAGTTAAGTGTTTTGGTTGCCACACCTGTAATAATTAGTATTTTTATATTAACAATGGATCACATGACTACCTGTGTGTGAAAGGGATCACTTGTGGCGACGAACCCACAGAAAATTATCATTCAGGGAGTTTTTAAGCATGTTTTGCTTATTGTTTTGGTTCACTGTCACTTTAATAAACTAGACGCAAACTAACACTAAATACCCAGCACCAAACACCTCATAGAAAACATCATTTCACAGCTAAAGAGTCAGATATTTCCATCAAGAGTTGGTGGAGACCAAAACCAGAAGCTTTAAAGTTGCCCCGTGTCTGTTCCTGAACATCTCGGATTCGACTTAAAAGGTGTTGGGCCACCTGCTGCCTGCAAAGAAATCTGTGATGACTTAATCTGTATGTTGACAGCTACATCAGAACACTCTTTTTTTTTTTTTCTTAATCGTTCCCAAATAAATCTGATTCAGAGACAGCCAACATTTCGACTTGTCGCGGCATGAAAAGCACAGGTGAAACTAAGAACATTAACAGTTCTCTCCGGTAATTATTGCAGAGGCATGCAGCAGTTAATCATGTGATTAGTTACACCTTTATTTGACTAGTGAAAATGTCTGCTGTGAGAAGAAAAAAGGCGACTTGCAGAGTTTAATGTGTAAATCAAAAGAACGATCTTATCCCTCTTTTAGCAAACACTCAGTCGTCATGCCGTCTTGTTTTTTTGTCTGATATTTACAACATCAGCCACGTGCTATTTTGAGGCTGGGCTGTTTTAAAATACGTTCAGATGATAAACATGGACTAGACTGAAACATAATCCAACAAATTCTATAAAAGCCAGCCTGTAGAAATGTGAGTGTGAACGCAGAGGGCTTTTAGTGTATGAGGTAGAAACATAGCTGTTTTCAATCCTTCACTGTTGCTGCTGCTGGGTCGTGCCTGTTCGTCGTGTCGTGTTTGTGTTTGTGTTTGTGGAAGGGAGTGGTCTTTGATAATCATAAGGGCAGGAGAGCTTTTTGTATTGATCCACACACAGATGGAAGCCTGCTGGGCCACTATAGGCTGCTTAACCACAACTCAATACAGGAGAAGTGTGTGTGTGTGTGTGTCTGTGTAAAGCAGATTTGCTGTATCTGCGAGTTTGTGCACATATGTGCCTGTACAGTATCTGAAAGTGTCTCTGAAAGTGTGTGTGTGTATGTGTGTGTGTGTGTGAGTGTGTGTAAGGGAAAACAGGGGGTCTGATGGCGATCAATACTAATGATATATTAATGCTTTCAGTGCAAACTCATCATTCACCACCAAATCTCTTTCTGCAGAGCACTTGGAGTGTGTGTGTGTGTGTGTGTGTGTGTGTGTGTGTGTGTCTGTGTGTGTGTGTGTGTGGAGTTAAAGGGCACATTACTTCTCTATCTATTGCTTATCCATCCATCATCTTGACAGGTACCTTCTGACCTTGAACGACTGGTATATCACTGCTTTTGGATGAAAAATGTTGTATCTGCCAAAATGACAAGGCTTCGTGAATTGAAGTGGAAATAACTTTATATTCAGTGAGCACAGCAGGCATCAGTGTCTTTCTGCCCGAGCTTTGCTCTCATGAAACATACTCAACCCAATAAAAGAAATGGATTTTTCCCCAACTGCGTTTTTAAAAATCTAATCTTTATTGCTCATATAGCGAGCAGGTATTCACAGAGCTACATCTAAATGTGACGGTTTCATCTACAGCTATCGATAACTACAGCTACTGTAAATATTCTGGGCATGAGAGAGAGGTTTATGGTTTACGTAATGTTTCGCAGATGTTTTTGGCTTGAATACCACTTGTGGTGACTTCAGGCTATATATCACAGATTTAATATCAGTCGAGGCCTTGTCTGTGCTCCAGATATGTAAATTATGCTACAGTGATGTTCAAATACTTTTATGTAAAGATTGTATGTCGCTGGAAGAGTAATATTTGAGCAGTGAATCATACACAATGCAAAAATTATGCCTAGAAGGCTTTTATCTTTGTAATATGTAATACAACACATATTATTAAAATTATTCATCTATCTGATCAACGGAAGAAGAAGACTCAGTATAGAAGCAGTATAGACAGTAAGATAACTAAATCACCAGCTAACTAGAGAGCGACAGATACACAGAGACATGAGGAGGAGAGGTGGAGTTCAGACCACAGAAATGCAGAGGCTGAATCTGTGCAGCTATTCAGCAATGCTCGTCAGTCACACCCAAAGAGACAGCTCACAGCAGATCCGTATTATCCTACTGTGACTGCTGTGTTTCTCCCTTATCCAACATTAGACTGTTTATCCGCTCTTTCTCCATTCCCTATCTGTGCTGTACAGAAGTCAGTACTGCACTGCACATAGAGAACGAAATACTGAACAAATACTACAACATGTCTCCAGAAAAAATATGCGTAAAGTCAACACTGTGCTTTATATCTTTGTTTTTCTACACTTTGTGGTCTTATAGAAGATAAAAAAGAGCACATGGCTTAAATAGTTTGTGAGGGCCACAGAGAAACTGCTTTAAAGGTCCAGTGTGTAGAATTTAGTAGTACCTCGTGGTGTAGTTGCAGATTGAAACTACAGTGCCCGAGAAATGTGAAAAGCAGTGTATTATTATTATTAGTACTGTTGATTTTACGTTTAAGGTTGGCGTTTTATTCCACATTCTGAAATGTCTGTAGATTTTAATGTGACATTAAATAGTACGGTATTTTACTGTTTAATTAACAGTCTCTAATATAAAATACTACTTTATTCTGTATTCATAAAGCATTTCAAGGGAATTTATAAAAGGTTTTGCCATTAAATATATAAAAACTGTCAGCTGTGGTTGCCAGAATTTTACTGAATAAATACAGCATAACTTTTTCTAATTACAGTAAAAGGATATTAGTACTGTTGATTTAACGTTTAAGGTTGACATTTTATTCCATATCCCACACTGTTTTGCTGTAAAACTGACAGGAAAAATGGTTTTGCCATGAAATATTACAGTATTTTACTGTACAATTAACAGTCTCTAATATCAAATACTTTATTCTCTAAAAATTCCCTTAAATTGACGTATAAATAAAGGTTTGAAAATATGACTGTGTTTTATTGTATACAGCAAAACACATTATATTGTTTTGTATTTCAAAATCTTATTTATACGTCATATTAATGGCATATTTGGCACATACGGTCTTTTACTGTCATGGTTTGACAGTAGTTATATTAACATATTATATTCCACTTTTGCTTGTTCCTGTTTCCTCTTAGTCTGTAGTCCATCACATTTGCTTCCTTGAAAAAAGCTAAATGAGAAGATTGATACCACTCACATATTTTGTCGAATAAATATGATGCTACAGCCAGCAACCAGCAACTTAATATAAAAACTGGAAGCAGGGGGGATCCTGGTCTTGATCCATCTATCCTGGCTCTGTCTATGTTTAAAATCCGCCCACAGAGCACCTCTAAAGCTCACTAATTAAAACAAAATCCCTCAGTTTCCTACAGTCTTGGCATTGCCGTGAGGTTGCCAGGCATCCGGCCAAGACTTTAAAAAATCACCGTACCTGGTCGCCAGTTGTGATTGTGTAATTTTTACATTCTGCTTGTGTGTGTGAGCTTTAGAGGAGCTGGTGGACAGACCCTTAACAGAGCTCTTACTTCACTGTGGGTACTCACTGCAAATCTATGGCCGTTAAATGATATTCACTCATTTCTCACATCTTTAAAACTGATTAAGTCTCTGCCAATGAATAAAAGTGAAGTATGTGCTACTAGAGAAATGTATAGGACCAAAATCTAATCTAAAGTGGGTATGGTTTACATTTTTTGACGCCAGATCTGACTCTAAATCAAGAGTTTGGGGTTTTCTAGGGAATAGTGATGGTACTTGTATTGATTCAGCAGGAGACACGTGGTTTTTCTTTTTCTTGGACAGCCTCAGGGAAGAAACATGAGATCAGTCAGATGAAAGACGACCTTCGATAAATGCCTCTCTTTCTTTTTTTTTTCTTCTCTTTGCCGTCTTTCTGTTCTCCTCATCTCGGCTTTTCACCCCCTTGCCTTTTTCTTCTCTTCGCGTTCTCTCTAATTTCTTCACTGCCATGTGCTGCAAAGCTGTGGTGGGTCCTCATGAGCGTGTCTATGTATGCGTGTGTGTGTGTGTGTGTGTGTGGGCACGTCTTTGTGTGTGTGTGTCATTGTGCAAGCTACCCATGAAATGATCACATCTTGCTGTTTCTGCTTCTCACGCCACACAAGCATCAAACAAGCATGAGCAGATATTATAGTCATAATATTCATTAGAAGTGCATGCATATTCATGAACACGCACACACACACACAACAAAAAAACACACAGACACACACAGAAAAACACAAGAATGCACATACATGAATTAAATAGGTGGACACACACACACACACAATCACACACACACATGCACACACACACAGGGTGGTTTAGTGCATGACAGTGTGATAGATGGTGAGAAATGAAGGACACAGACCCTGTTCTTTTCTGCTGGCTGTCTGTCTGTGTGTCATCAGTCCCAGATTTTAGAAACCACAGGGTCCTAAAAAATAAACAATTTTGGGGTTCATTCGTAGGGCGTCAACTTAGGAAGGATGCCATTGATCTCCCCAAAGCCTTGCTGGGAAAGTGAGTTTGTTTCATGAATACATTTGGGACGATTTTTCAAAAAATTCAAACCGGCCGAGTTTAAATCTGTGAATGTGAATTTGCAACACAGCGATGATAAATCAACAAATAAAACAACATTTGAGAACAAATCTGAAGACAATTCACATTTCAGGATGTTACTTCGGTTCATCAGGTTTAAGGTTTCTGTGATCTGTAGCACAGAGTGAATAAACTACTTTCCCTTCTGAGGCTTTCGGGACACCTGACAAAACTGAATCAGTCATTCAATAGATCAATAATATCAAATCAAATCAATTATCAAATTAGATTTACCGTCTTAACTGATCATGCACTAAACCTATGATTCAAACTGCAAAAAAATACTATTTAAATAAAATAAAAAATAAAACTTAAAGCACACAACCACACATCACACAACCCTAAGCCACCCCAAGCGCTAAGCAAAGAAAGTCCAACCGGAAATTTGACTCTGCGGCTTTAACAAAACAGTGTTTAGTCTTGGAATGGAAAATGTCGAACAAATTTAGGTGGGATTAACCATTGAATCCCTGTAACAAAGAATCTATGTTCCCTTTCATTCAGATTTATTATTCTAGAATGCCAAATATGACAATACAAGTTGTTTTAATGATGCTTGGTTAAGAACTATGAATTTGTAAATCTGAAAAATACCGTTTGCAAATTTCCAGTTGGGTAAGTCTAGCCTTGCAAAGCCAGCCCACAAACTTTGTTGCTGCACTGTGGTCTGCATAATTTCAAACAGTGTGAACAAAAGATGAGTGTGTGATTAAACACGGCCGTGAATGAATGAGCGACCTGTTTGACTGCTGTCTTTGCTTCCCATTTTCATGACGTCTAGTTTCTGAAACTGTCTCCGAAATTATTCGATGAAATCAGTTCCTGAACGAGGCTCGAAGGAGTCGTGCTTCACGTTCAATTTCACAGTTTGAAGAGTAATTTATTATCAGTTGAAATATTTTATTCTCGCTGTCCTCCAGTGATGCAAAAGTGTACTCAGGGTGTGGCCGCTGAATCATTACTGCTGGGTGTACTTACAGATCACACCCAACAGTGAGGATGGTTGTGGTCGGAGGTGCAACAGACTTTAAGTGAAACAATTCATGGGAAGTCCCAATACAGGCAGAACTCATAGTTCACAGACTGGTGGGACCAAATGACTCCCAGTACATGTTAGATAAACTAGAATGACATTTAGTCTTCGCTGGGTTAAGGTCTAAAGAGAAAGCGGATTTGAAGCTTCACTGTGCAGCAACAGTCCACTTATCTTTGCGATGGCAGACCAGCATCAAACACCGTTACAGAGCCCTCTCACCTCTAGATCCTCTCTGTGTGATCGGTCTCTGTCTTCAAAGTCTCTGGTTCTGCGTCGAGCCTCTTCAAATGCTGCCTGGGCCAAAGCGTCCTCATGCTGCACACACACACACACACACACACACACACACACACACACACACACACACACGAACAAATGGAGAGTGAGATTGTTTTCGTCTGTCATACTCATGATTGACCAAAATCTTTTTTTCTTTGTTAAAACGTGGTGCCAACATTACCCATCTTTTAATTTTTAAATGTGTACTCATTAACCCACGCTGACACTAACTGACTCAAGTGACATCACTTGAGGCAATTCATCAGCTCCCTCCGGAGCCGCAAAGGCAATTATACGACTATTTTCACACACGCAGCACTTTGATGTAAAATTGTTGGAGTTTCCCTTCGATTCCCTTGATTTCAGGTGAGGGCATGGAGTGTTTTGGGTTACCTGCGCCCTCTCCTCATCGTACTCCAGGAATCCCATCCCGTCCAGCCTCTGTAGATCAATCCAGCCTCTCCAGATCACGCACACCCCATTCAAGATCATGGGAGCCTTTAAATGGACCTGAGGGGAGAGAGAAAGAAACATCACTGCAGCACCAGAGCGTAGCATTGTATCCTGTGTGTGACTGTTAGTCTGCTTGTACTGTTTAAAACCCTCTGATGTGGGAAAGTCACCCATGTACTGTTCTCTAGTAAATTTCAATTTAAAAACAACAAAAGACAGAAAGACTCCGATCCGATTGACTTTGGAAGAAATATTGTCCGGTTGTACATCAGCCTAAGGAAGACAGTCGCTGCATAATATGACCCGTAGTTATGTATAAAATCACAATTCCTAAATCAAAAAGCGTCAGCTGTTTCTCCAGAATAATAAAAAGCTCTGTGTTTAGGAGATCTCCTCCCTCCCACACTATTACTGCTGTGAAAGAGGAAAAACCACCAACTACGTCAAAACCTCTACTGTACAATTAACCGTTGGACTAGTAAATCTTTTTCTCTCTCTCACACACACACACACACACACACACACTGATTTGCATTTACATACGTGTGCATGTGCGCAATTAGTGTGTCTACTAAATGTACAAGCATGTGTGTGTGTGTGTGTTTTCTGATGTTGGATGACGGCGCTGTTTTAGTGGAAAAGTAAGCATTTGTATTGGACTAAGTGGAGACAACAAGATCCAAAATAAATATCATATATATCAATTTCTTCTCTTCGTCATTCGTGTCTTTTTGTGTGTTAATATTTATGGATATCGCCCCCAGAGTCTGCGACTTATTCAGCGACTTCGTGGTGTTTTATCCTCGGATAATGCTCTCAGTCTTTACAGCTTCTCAGTTCCTGTTTTACTTATTATCTGTTGGAAATAAATGTCATGTTCCTCCGCTCCTCATGTGCCTTCGGTTAAGCCTCGTAATAACAAAAACAAAAAGTACAAAACAACATGAGTCAACGGGCAGGCTGTCCACAAATCATTGCGTCTTGTTTGACCTCGTATGGTGCTGTCTGTCTGTCTGTCTGGGAGAAGGAGCGGTGATAATAAGTGTTTACTTATATTCTGTTAACCCTTCCTTCCTCTTCCTCGTGTACACTCGAGCAGCACAGTAAGCCCAGTGTACAGCGTCGGGCTGTCAGATGGAGGAGGGTCACACTTTGTCTCTTTCTCAACTCCTGCTTATATTACATGACTGTGGCTCTGTGCCAGGAGGGCGGCAATGTAACCACCAAATATGTGTGTGTGTGTGTGTGTGTGTGTGTGTGTGTGTGTGTATTTTGAGGTGAGGGAATGTATACATGCGTAGAATCACAGAACCACGTCTTTGCTTAGGTTCGGCAGCCCGTGTTAATTGCTGTAGGTACATTCAAGCTGCTGCTATGTGCAACTGTTACTCAGCGTCTGGCAATAAAACATATCTTAAGGGATGAGACAGCTCCACTGTGGTGTCATTTTAATGATCTCTGGAGTTATTTTAGTAACAGGTCTGTCTTCTAACGGTTCCAAAATACACACAATATCCAATTAAATACCTCGTGGCAGCATATTACTTCTTCTTTATCCAAATCTGCACTGTAGCCGTTAGAGTCTAATATTTACCTTGTAGATTTCCCTGCCTGACTATGTAGCAGTGTGCACAGAATTTATATGGCACTTTACATCCAAACACGACACAGATTAATTTCAAAGCAGCTATAATCAATATTTAGATAACTACTTGCATGTATGTAGCGTCGCTTATTTTTTGACAAAGCCACAATGTTTCACGGCCTGCACTTTTCCTGTTTGGTTTAGTCTCACTGCTGTTATTGGGTTGTTCTGGCCACAGGAGGCAGCTTTAGTGCAGAGATGCTCTAAAAAAATAAAATCAAAAATGTACGCTACATGCTCAAACAGCAGACTGACAGTGAACGCGTGAAGCATTTAGCAGCTGAACATCCATATTCCAGGAGTTGGCACACTGTAAAAAAAAAATGTCTGTAGATTTTACGGTGAAAAAATCGGCCAAACCATGACAGTCAAAGATAAAATATGAAATATTTCTAAATATTTGTAAGGCATTTTAACAGAAATAATACAGAATAAAGTAGTATTTTATAACAGAAACTGTTAATTATACAGTAAAGCACTGTAATATTTTAAGCCATATTTTACAGTCTTTTACTGTCTAAATATGGAAAATATGGAATAAAACGCCAAGCTTAAACATGAAATCAACAGTACTAACATCCTTTTATTGTAATATTAATAAAGTGGACAGAAACCAGCCACATTCCAAATGTTGCACCGTATATCTAGTAAGTGTATAAATAGCCATCTGTTTGTGAACGCCTTAGCCACATGTAACTTAAAGGGGGTAATATGTCAGTGTTGTGTTTACAGCTTGCAATCCAGCCCCCCCCCAAAAAAAAACTGTTGGTGCAGGTTGTGTGAGGTGAGTCTCTCTGATGATTTCATTATGCACACACACACACACACACACACACACAGCCTTATGTTTGGCTTTCGATTATAGCCATTCAAGTTTGTCTTTCAGCCAAAAATGTGATAAAGAATCAGTGAAAATCTAATTTGCTTTTTTTTTTTTTCTCGTCGTCTTCCTCTTTCTCACGACACTGATTTCCACACAGAAGAGACAACACAGACAGACACACAGTCTCTTTTTCCCGTGGTAGAAAGTTTTTAGTCGGTATTTTTATCCGAGCAAACAAATATTTAGGAATATATTAACAAAATAAAACACACTCGCGCTCACATAAACACACAGATGACTGGATTTTTCTGTGTGACAGTGGGCGAGTTCCACGTTCCTGCATTTTTTACTCAGGCTATTTTTGGACACCCTCTCACAGGGACCTCTTTTTACCACAGCTACCCACACTGCACCGGGGTTGCAGGGGAGACCGCACTCCAAGAGACTGTGGGTTTTTGTGTGTTTATTTTCAAGAGAATGTTTTTCTGTGTGTGTGTGTGTGTGTGTGTGTCTTAGAGGGAGAGTGATGTGAGGGAGAAATGGCTTCCACATCTGTGGGGGTGCACGGTGCTTTTAAAAGAAAGCTTCATTTGGCTTGACAGGGAAAACGTGTGTGTGAATATGTGTGTAGGTCTATGTGTGTGTGTGTGTGTGTGTGTGTGGGTCTGTGTGTGAGAGGGGAAAATATGTAGAAACGGCCCAACCACAGACTTCCTCTGAGAGAGAACCATGTCAACCCCCACATCCATTTACGAACACACACACACACATGCAGACAGAAGAACTCACACACTGCAGCACACTGTGAATAAGAAAAGGAAGCGAAATGCAGTGGAAATTCAGAAATTCAGAGTTTAATGAAGAAGCGCCTTCGGTGACTTTTTAGTCTCAGAGATTTGTGTTGTTGTACTCGTGCTTTTCCCTGCCTGCACGTCATTCTGTATTTTGAAAGGAAAACGTCTACAGAAGAAGAAGTAGAAGAAAAACATATCTGGACATTTTTACAGTAGTCAAAGTTAGTTTGCAAATACAAAACATGCAGAAATGTTTATACTATAAAGATTAAAGATGCATTACTTTGCAGAAACAGCCCATGTGAAGTTCATATTTCTTTGTGTGCTCTAGCAAACGCGCTGAAGTTTTAGAACTGGGTTCAGGAATAAAGACCACGGCCTCGAACTCATCTGATTTCCGTACGTATTAAGCACACCTTATCTTTTCACTTCCTCTTTGACTCAGTTTTCACATCCCTCACCCCCCCTAAAGCCCCCTTAGAGCCTCCGCTGAGGCTCTAGTCCCGTAGAGCGATGAAGACACAGCTCCCCCACTCAGACTGCTGAACTCCCTCCTGGTTCCATCCCATCCTCATCTACAAACTCCTCCATCCACCCATCCTCCTCTCATGCCTCGACCCTCATTCCTATGATCATTCAGCACATCATCTTAATTTACCTTCATCCACAATGTGCGATAAATCATCCTGAATCTATACCCATACTGACGTGGCTGTTGTTAGTTCAAAGTATTAGTCTTCCTCCCTGCCTTTGCTGGAGCCTTTGCAGCGTACTGTATATATTCTATTATCGCATATCGTTAATTCCGCTTGTTGATCAGAGGAACGGTGTGAAACCTTTTGTCAGGAAGGAGTATTGAGTCACCTGCCTGTGCGCTTATCTGACTTTCGTTCTCATGCACGTGGATGAGATAAACAAAATGGGGACCCCCTCCGTGGAAAACCAGCTGCAGAGCTACTAGAGAGAAACAAACGACACAGGAAACCTTTCAGAGTTTCATATGTGACAACATGTGCATGCAACATACATCATATTTGTCTAAGAATAAACAATAGGACTAATATAAGTTATTCAGTCTACTTTTAAAACTTTTAAACTTGACTTTAAGTACTTTGAGTACACAAAAGAAAGGAACACACCGACTAAATTATTAGTTTTATGAGTATGAAAATGAATCAAATGTTTCTATGACAATTAGTTTGGTTGCATCAAAACACCCTTTTTCAGACACTTCTGTAATTAAAGTCCCGTCTGTACAGTCATGCATGTCTTACATCATTTTGTCCTGTGATTCTGTCCTTGAACATCTAGATCCCATTTTTGCAGACGCATCACATGATCCACGACATCGCGACGTGATGAGAATATTGCAAAACATCACGGCTCACACTCGGGTGATTTTTTCAGTGTTCAAAGATAATTTCGCTAATTCAATCTGAGGATCATAACGTCCTCAAAAAGTGAAGCATGTCTCTGAGAGGAAGGTTCGCTTTGAGACAGTTGCACAGACTTTATATGACGGCGACCAGCTGCAGCCTTGTGAATCATTTTTACAGCCATTCATGGGGGTGTTCTGTGAATTATGAGCATTTCTTTGAAACTGCCTCCCTGATCTGATTTTCTTCTGTTTTAACTCAACACCGCCGCTGAGTAAAAACCCGAACACACGCTGATACAGCCGGCCTTCGTTCCCCGATCGCTCCCCTTTGATCTAAACCTCTCCGAGCTACTGTACGTGCTTCCTACACTGTGTGTGTGTGTGTGTGAGAGTGTGTTGGCAGAGAGTGTGTGACGCAGATGTAGAGGGATGTGTTGGCATAGTGCCTCTCATTCAGGCTGGTGCCAACCATCTAGTCAGCACAACTGCCCACTGCTGCACACACACACACACACACACACTGACCAGTGCCCACGAGGTGTATGAACACAATGGGCATCTGTGTTATCAGTCTCGTGAGTTGTCTGCCTCCCACACACATGAACAAGAACACACACAGGCGCACACACATTGAAATGAATCAACACAAAGACTTAAAGATGCCTCCTTTAATTGCTCTGTCAGCGCCTCTCTTGATTCTTATAAAGGTGTGTGCAGCTTTTTAATTCACTTCTCCGTGTCTGTCTGAGATGGAGGCATCAGCTGATTTACTGCAGTAATTATGTGATTATCCCAAAGAATGTTACATCAATGATGATCAGAGCGTCTGGGGGGGGCGGCGTTACATTCAAACAGTCAACATCAGTGTGTGTGTGTCTGAGTCAGCAGCCAGTCACAGACAACTCACACACTTTTCTTTCTCTTTCTCTATTTCACTGCTTAGTCCTTTCTTTCTTTCTTTCTTTCTTTCTTTCTTTCTTTCTTTCTTTTTTTCTTTCTTTCTTTCTTTCTTTCTATTCATATCAAATACGATTGCTCACCATCATCCCCATCGCACGTCTGCAACATTTTGAAAAAACAAGTTTAGTAAGTAATTAAATGAAAGAAAAATAAAAGTATCTAAGTAAAGTAAGTAACACAATCAGAATAATTTCCAGGACAATATGACACATAAGTTTATATCACATGAATCATTCCTGATTCACGCTCCCTCTCCACACACACAGCTGCTCTTTCAACACACACATAATGACCCTACTGAACACAACTCCAGCACGGACGTCATGCTGGAAGTTTGGCAGTTAGAAGATAAAACAGAGAGAGAGAGAGAGAGTGGATTCAATTCAGTTTCATGGAAATCATAACATGTTATCTCGTGACACTTTCACATACAGCAGGTTTATTTCTTTCTTTTCTCTCAGCGGCAAAGAAAAAATACTTTTTAATCACGACTATTTCAACAGCAGAAGGGAAGAGGTGTGCACATTTTTAAAAAAAATCACACAGTGTATCAGATAATTATAAGATTGTATAAAATAATCTGAGCCCTACTTTGCCTTTAGATATGTTTCTGGTGTTGTGGAGTGTCTCCCAGCTAAGTCCTTAAGTTAATCAGCACAAGTTCGATTCAATTTTATTTTCTTTATAAGCGCCAGATCATAAGAGAAGACAGAGCAGGTCTCAGCCATGAATCCTTGCTGGCATTGCTGGCATTTCACTGGCATGTGAAACCCGAGGTACGCCCGCCTATCGGCGACATGAGCCTATAAAATTATTACATTTTAAAATGTCTAATTTAGACTAGACCACAGTATAAATTGAACCTCTTTAGAAGATTAAATGTGTAGTTCATTCACATTTGAAGAATATGGACCAAGTTTTTTTTTTTTACTAAATACAAATTATCTGAAGAAAACTAAACTGAGAGAAAAGTTCCAGAGCGAGCTGCGTAAAGAGAAAGTGATATAAAGAAAGAGAGGGAGGGAAAGAGACAATGAGAGCGAGGTGTGTGTGTGTGTGTGTGTGTGTGTGTGTGTGTGTGTCAGGTGTGACAGCAGCAGGTGGAGATAAAGCACGTTACTGACCTTCTGTTCCTAATCCCACAATGAATACAACGTCTACTGACCAATTGTCTGACACGCACACACGCACCACCTGCTAAAGCAACAGAAGTATAATAGTACGGTACTCTCCACTGCATGCTCACTCTCTCTTCTCCAGCTTTCCCACTCTGTAATTATAGAGGATGCAAAACAACAAAAGACACACACACACACACACGACACTTAGAGACAGCCAAGAAATCAAGGCCGGTGTCAAATATGTTGTTGTGTTTCTGTCGTTCATTGGGTCTCTGCTCTGGATGAAGTGAAAGCAAACGAGCTGCAGCAAAGCATCATGACTCACTTCACATTTTTAGTTCTATCAGCCGTTTCATGTTCAGGATTAAAACACTGAAAACTTTTGTCAGGTCATGTGTTTTCTATTGCAGAGTAATTGTTCTCTGGTTCACTGGCAGTTTGTCTTTCCATTGTGAGTGAGTTGACTGAGTCTCGTCTGAGTCTCTCCTGACTGCCTGCATGTGCATAACGTGCATGCAAAGTCTTCTCCGTGCACACACCGGAGGGCCAAAAACCACTGGTTGTTCCTATGGCTTTCATAGGCATGGAAATATCATGCAAATCCACACACTGGCAGCAGATAGATTTACAAATCCAGAGAGGGAGGGAGTCAAATTAAATAGGCAGAAATAAAATTCAGAAGTTAACGATCGTTTCTTTTGTTCCTGTCCTTCGGTTTTCTTTAATGTTTCACAGTAGGTTAAACGGGAAACACTGAAATATTATGATTTTATGAATCACGATAGCTAACGTGTTAGCAGAGAATTGCATCCAGCAGACATAAAGCAACATCATTTGTTTAGAGTCACGTGTCTGGCAAACATTTTCTTTTTTAACTCTGTTTTGGTCTCCACCAAACCCTGAACCCTTTGCTTTTTAGCTGAGTGTACAAACATCGTGGCTAGGAAATGAAGCCAATGCAGAAGTGCTAAAAACTGTAACACCTTGAACTTGACAGCAGAAATGAACCTTCTTACAGCCTGATACAGACAACAGTTTTGGTCTCTATAGAGAATTTGCCAATATTTAGATTAGCCGAGGCTTCAACACGGCACCTTGGAAACCTACGGATGACGTTGCTCACGCTCTGTCCGATCTTTATACTGTCATTGATGTACACTGGATTTCATTGGAAGGCTTGCTCATGACAGCAGTAAACCAAAACAATGAGTTAAAAGACTGGGGGCGGTCGGTAGCGTGGTGGGTTAAGCGGCCGCCCCGTGTGTAGAGGCTTCAGTCCTCACTGCAGCTGGCCCCGGTTTGAATCCCGCATCGGACGGCTAATTTACTGCGTGTCATTCCCCCTCTCTCTGCTTCCCTTCCTGTCTATCTTCAGCTGTACTCTCAATAAAGGCATAAAAGGGCAGAAAAATAATCTTAAAAAAAAGACCCTAAAACTGTCTATAGAGCAGAGGGGAGCTGAAAAAGTGTCAGGTACGTTACATCACACAAGTTAATTTCATCTATAAAACGAAACAAATATTGATTAGCACAGATTATTTTGTAAACTTTACTGACAGACATCAAATATGTTTTTTGTAGTCCTACTACTAGTTTACCAGATGTGTTTTAGGGATTACGAATCCAGGAGGTGTGGCGTACGCCGCACAGAAATCACAGGGAGGCTGAGGTGAATGGTTTGACGTGGTTTGTGCCACTAAAACACTCGGTTAACCGTAGCCTTTCCCTAACCTGATCGTAATCTGCAGCCTGTCTGTATCGTATTAAAGGAGCCAGAGGAGCAAGGAAAGAGCCCAGTCATGTTTTTTTTACACACTGACCCAGGACACACGTACAAGTCCAGGTGAACAGTGCTGCATACTTGAGTTGAGCTCAGCAGACAGTTACTGGAAGAGAAGCACTAAGAATAGAGAAATAGAGCTGACACACACATGTTGGATTTCACACCAGACTGTCCTCTCTCTCTCTCTGTCTCTGTCTCAACAGTTTTCTATCCAAACCTCATGTCTCTGTTTTTTTTTTTTAAACACACAAACACACACACACCCTCTCTGTCACGTACACACTCGCTCTTTCTGCCTCCACCTTGTATGCGTAAAAGACAGAAAGACACACACACACACACACAAAGACATGATGCCAGTATAAAACACTGGGACACACACACACACAAAGAGCATATAAACAGAGGACCCTGTCTGTGCATGTGCTGCGATGCATTATGGGAGTGGGTGTGGTCATTGATCTAAAGCCTGGAGCAGGAAATATGAAACCCTGTGGGAGGAGATGGTGATGGCACTGTGTGTGTGTGTGTGTGTGTGTGTGTGTGTGTGTGTGTGTACATGAAAGAGATTTTGTGGTACATTAAAGTCTCTTAACAGAGAGACTCCGACTGTCTGTGAGGCTCAGAAGAAAGTTCACTTACACTGACTTAAAATAAACAATCTTCATTAGATGTGCTGAATACTCCGGATGTACAAGATGCACACACACACACACACACACACACACACACACACACTGTCAGATGCAGAGCAGCGGTAGCAGAGGGAACCAATTAGTGGTCTGGCTTTGATGATGTCACTGACAAGTCACGCACTGGTGGCACAGCTTCCGTTCAGAGGGAAACATAACACCATACACTGTGCACACACACACACACATATGAAAAAAACACACACTTGATGTGGATATGCATGTCACGGAGGAGAATCCTGGAGGCTTAAAGCTGACGACTAAATTAGAGGGCAACAGAGGTGTCAGATATGGAATGATTTGATTTGATGAGCTGCAGGAACTTTTGGATTTTTCTTTGAGCTGCAAGGCTGCGAGTGCACGTGAGCGGATCTGTGCATGGGATGAAATTTAAAACATCCCAGGAAGACAAAGTTTTAAAATGTTGGTGTCATAACAATACAAATGACATTTCTGTCATTCTTCACCTTGAAAAAACAGAAATGAACAAACACTGATGGTGCTTTCCAAAGACTGCTGCTGCAGCTGCAGAAGAACTGGCGTCAATATTAGAATAGTAAAGTATAGTAATACAGTAGAGCAGAACTTACAGATGTAATATATTTGTGGCCACAAGCAGGATTTTAATTGAGCGGTTTCTCTCTTTTGGGGACCTTTGCTGTGTCGCATGCGTACTGGAACGATGGCCACGTTTCGCCCTTTAGTGGTCACCATTTTGGCTACATGGCAGGAGAGCAGTGACGACCATTGTTGTGAAAATGGGGGCCAAGGAAGCTGCTGGCCACCATTAGTCGATTAGTCACGATTATGTCGACGAACAAAATCGTAGACAACTAATTTAGTAGTCGACGCATCGTTTTTTGTTTTTTTTACTTTGTTTTTTCTGCGCACATGCACAGTAGTGGTAATTGGCGTCAGGCATGACTGTACCGTAAATGATACCATAACACAGACCCTCCAGGAATTCACGATGTTGCGATTTGCAACTTCAGTGAATCCCCGTTAATTCAGGGCGGTGTTGCAATTTCAACCAATCACTGCGATTTTTCCGCAACTTCCGCGCAGTCTGCCCGGGGGATTTGACTCGGCGGGTCAGGGACGGCCGCACGGTGCGGGAGGATCCCCTCGTGGGACCTCTCCCCGGCGCTGGCTGGCCCCCACCGGGTGCATTTCCTCCACGGCAGCTCTGGGTCGGCATGGAAAGACTCGGGGGCGAAGGTGGCTCACGGCTCCGTCCGCAAGTTTTACAGCTCCCGCTCACCCGCCCCTTTCCGGGACCGGGATCCGATTAGTCGACTAATCGAAAAAATAATCAGTGATTAGTCGACTATCAAAATAATCGTTTGTGGCGGCCCTAATCTTAATATAACATGTTTTGCCGTACTCCTTCTCAAATGAGTGCACTACACGAGGAAGTACAGTAGTGTACACACTATAGTATCCAAACTTAGACACAGCATGTGTTTCAATTCAATTGATGCAACCTTACTGTCATTAACACAATGAAAAATATCTGCACCGGAGCCAAATATAATTATGTTAGCCTGATGTGTGGATTATATAAGACATCATCCGCTGTTAGTCTGTGAACCACATTATTTAACACCTGATTTCTACATACTGTATAACTACTGTGCATCCTGTTTACGCAATGAGTGTCAAATCCCGCCACATCTACAGTACGCTGTAGATTTGTTTTAGGTGTGGAGCTCGGCTACAATAAAATATTTACACAGTTACCAACAGCTGTGTCTATATTTGCCAAATTTTCTATTGACTCGTATTAATCTGGAATCAGCTGGGACAATAATGCTATCAAACATGGGACACAAACAGAGCGAGGAGGCAGGAAACAGTTGTGGATTGACCTCCTGTAGCGTTAAAGGGGCGGCGTTCAGTATTTTCGACGAGCTACATGCAAACATCAGCGACAGTGTAACGTGTTTTAACATTTTGCTAAACAGTGCAACACAAAATGCCGCTGATGATTTAAGAATGAATGAATCCCTACACGTGTGCTTCCGTCCTGGGTTTTGTGTTTGAGCTCCTCCCCGTCAGTCCACCCTGCTCCATCATGTAGCTGACATCTACTCATCTGCTTCTCATTTCAGACCCCCCCACCACACACACACACACACATAACCACTAATCTCCGTCTGTCTCTTTCTGCCTCTTTTCACTCTTTTCTCTCTGTTTTAGTTTTTGTTTATCGTTTGTATGTTTGTGTGGTTTTTCTGCACGTAGATATGTGTGTGTGCACTCTCAGTCTGGCGCCACCGTCTCTGTCAGCATGCATGGGTAACTCGCTGTTGTCTACCAGCATGCACACACACACACACACACACATAGAGAAACAACCTTCACCAGTGAAACTTGCACAGTAATTCCTGTGGTTTCAACCTCATCTAAAGTCACATCCTCAGATATGACTTTTCCACCAGCAAACGGTTGGTACTGGAGCCAGTTTCCAGTTTCCGAAGTGTTTTCATGACCGAAAAAAAAGGTTTGAGGCCAGAAAAAACAGCTCTGTTGAGGCCTCTTCACCCTGACACATGTGTAAAATGTAATGAGGGTTTAATGAAAATGAGCAGCAACTCGTGCTGAGCTGCTGTCATGTCGAGTTGGAAACTTGAGTGCTCCACACGCCAGTAAAAGAGAGGCTGCTACCTATAATTTCAAAATGTGTGGTGCATCCCTGCTTAAAATCTGAAGGACTGGCGTGTATCTTCAGACACACACAAGCAGTGGATGTGGTTGACAAAGCTGGAGGAATGATGGCAACAGGAAGGAAGGAAAAGACCAGTATCTGATTTACCTACGGGACAAAAGAAGGATGGCAGTTTGCTCACACAAAGGAAACCACGAACACAAAACTCTCTGCTGTGCAAGAAACTGATGAATGAATGAAGAGAAGGGAAGGAGTGTTTGCCAATTTGGAAACATGCAAATTGGTTAAAGAGTTAATGAACGAGCAATATTCCAAGAGGAACATGTATGTGAAGAACCAGAGGCGAGAGAGGGAGTTGAGGTAGAGTCGCAAAGAGCTGCGTTTGTGATGCTCAGTAATATTTCAAAAAGATAAATAATCTAAGAGCTGAACATGTGAGCAAATATCTGAATTAAAATGTTGTAGAGAAGATTTTTAAGGCAAAAAAAGAAGAATGCACTGACTGTATTCGGGTTTAAAGAATGATTGAAGTGAGCTATCACCTCGTACTTTCATTTTCAAGCAGGCTGCAACATTTTCTCAGTGCAACACTGGCCTACAGTCTCCTCAACTAGCCACTGGACTCTTACTGTTAATGCATAAAGCATCATAGTTATACCACATGGACCAAGTCCAGTTCTGCATGCCACACAGACACAAAGTTAACCAGCGTCTTGCCAATGGGAGAGACTTTGAAAACAAGTATAAGCTGAAGCATCATCAACCCTGTGTGGGAGCCGCTATGTTCTCATATAAAAGCTCATTTTAGTCTGTTTAATGGTTTGAAATCCGTCTCCGATAAACCAGCTGCTGATGCTGAGATTCATTCCTTGGGCTGGGTCAGTGTTTGCTGGTAAGTTAGCTCCTAATGCTAAAATTAACCTCGTCCACAGCTGGCTCCCATTAGCCTAACACTGAGAGCCTGTACTTCTACTCTTTCTCTTTCTGACTTTCAAAGACACACACATGCACAAACACACACACACACACACACATTGTATTCGGTCGCCAAGTTTAACCTGGCTGTGCTACCCTTTTGGTTTGGCACCGTCTGTGTTTGGAAACGAAGACAGGAGAGAGTGAGGAATGGAGGTGGGGGAGAGAGCGGACGGAGGGAGTCGGACAGGAGTGAGTTGAAGGAGGGGAGTTTAAAAAGAGGTGGGTGGGTGGGTGGACGTAGAAACACATAAGGAACGGAGAAAAGGGGGAAGAAGGGAGAGGGATGGAAGAGGAGTGTGGATGTTCATATGAAACGCCGCAAGAATAACAAACCGAGGAAAAAGAAGGGAAGCTGAAATAAAGAAAATATGTCGGGAAATGTAAGAAAAATAAAGAAAGAGGGGCGAAAACAGTAACCTGGTACCTCCGTCTGAATCATGTGCTACTCTCCCATCCTTCACCCTCTGCTCTTTGCAGCCCAGCCTCTTTATTATTTTTGCCCCCGTTATTCACATTTAAGTTCAAAGTGAATGTACTTCAACTGGCTGTTAAAAGTGTTTCATGAAGAAATATATAAAGTAATAAAATGAATCATTTAGCTGCATCAGGATCTAGAGAACACTTTGGAAGCCGAAGAACAAACAATACGTGAGAAATAACCGTCGCCAAATGTCGGACGTGCGTGTTTGTGTAGTGTAGCTGTGACAGTAATTAAGAGAAGAAGTTGCAACGTACACAAAATCCCCGCCTTGGCCTGACAGTTGTATTCTACAGGGAGGTCCAGCAGGAATCTGAGGGCGGGGTGTGTGTGTTTGTGTGTGTGTGTGTGTATGAAATGAAAGCCGGTATCGCGGTAAAGCAACACTGCACAAAATGTACACTGAGAACACAATTAAAGGCTCCGCGCTGGAACCACTGAGTGAAGTTGTCCACGTTCTTTCAAACAATAGCCCTTTTCACCGCACCGCACTCGGCTCTCGCCTGTCTTTTTTCATCAAGTGGAATAAAAACGAATATCGCGTAAAAGTAACAATCTCTGAACTCACGGGCCGTCGTCCGACCATGATTTAGCCTCTGGGGACCATGTCTGTGGGCTTTCTGCGACTTAAGGACTTCCTCTGCAGTCCGATAAGCGTGAGAATGACGAGAAAAACACATCTCTCTCCTCTCTGTGAACAGATATCTGCATATGAATATATTATAAATCAGATGATAGCCGATGGGTTCTGAACAAGCGGCAAGAACTGCAGTTCCTCAAACGTCCACTTGAGGCTGGCTCCAGAAGTCCCCACTTCACAGCAGAAATAAACATGTTTACAGCCTGGTACAAAAAACAGTTTTGGTCTCTGTAGCTAATTTCCCTGTTCATGCCAACTGTACTGAGGGTGAATTTATATACAACTCACCTGTTCAGGTTATATTAAGGCTTAAAGTTATGCAGGATTTGCAACATGGCTGTCATGGGTGGCTTCATTCAACCTGCCTCAGCTCCACCAACAAGCTAGAGGCAGGACTGCCAAGATGGTGGCGGGCAGAGGCACCACAACAGCTCTTGTCTATGATGTTTTATACGGCCACTTTATGGTTCCGAAATTACATTCGGCCAATGCGCTTCGCCTCTTTCCCTCATCACGCGGACTGCTGCAACCAAAGACGATCAAACGTCGGTCAATACTACTTGGGTTACAAGCGGAAACCAGAAAGCTTCCAGTGCCAAAACCTCTCTCCTGTCTCTTACTTACAGATTCATATGCAGATATCTGTTCATATAAGTACAGAGTGAAGTGTTGGAGCTGCCTGGAATGACTTGTTGTTGCTTCGCTTGTATGTCATGGCTTACATTTCTTCAAAAGATGAATATGTGCGAATAGAGCGAGAGACGTCAGCAGGTTTATCTGGATCCTCACACATGCCTGTGTGTGTGTGTGTGTGTGTGTGTGTGTGTGTGTGTGTGTGTGTGAGTGCTTGGCAGGACGACTGTGAAACTGCTTTACATGGACGACTCCTAGCCTCATTAAAACTTCATAGATCTGTGAGCACCGTTGAGGTGACAAAGGAGACCGTATCGTCTTACGTACACACGCGCGCAACCACAAACTCTCTGACGCTGCCGTACACATGCATACGTCTTCTCTCTGTCTTTGTCTGACACACACACACACACACACACACACACACATATGAGAAACCGTTCTTCTGCACAATGCCTGACGCCAATCAGCACACACACACACACACTGCTCCCAACCATCAGGGCACTTGTATTAAATAATTAACGGTGTGAGATTAGTCCGTCAGCCTTGGGGCATGGAGGTCCATCGATTCCCCAGGATGCATTTTTAATGAGCCGCCAGCCGGCATTCATTTCAGCTAGCCAGTGTCCGTGGAGGGCCTTCTGACACACACACACACACACACACACACACACACACACACACACACACACACACACACACACACACAAAGTCCAGGGCTTAGCGCCAAGGGAGACAATTAACATACACATAAACACAACAGCAGCACTGCACCATTACAGTACAGTGGTTATCACCTTGACAACAGCAGAAAACGTCTTCCGAGCTCTTTAGGTATTTTATCTTTGAGCTTGATCAAACACTACTGAGCAAATAATGTTTAGCGTTGACGTACTGTTGTGTGACAGGAAGCCCAGCTGTGATTTCACCTCTGTGAAGCGAGATCATGATGTTTTTTGGACACGGGCATCACCCGCAGAGCAATAAATACCCAGCACACACTGGTTTAAAGGCTCAACTTTTCACAACGGGGGAGCTGCAAAGCAAACCCTTTCATTTGTCTTTGTGTACGACCTGACACACACTAATCAGTCTGTTTACTGTCATGGGTTGTTGGCTCGAGCTCAAAAATGCACGCTGGCTGCCATGAGGTTCGACGTCTGCGTTCGCAAACTTCTTTTTTGTGTCTGCGTCTGGATTGTCATTTTCGTTTTATGAAACAAAAGAGGAAGAGAAAGCCTGAGAGCAGACAGAGACGTACGTGTTTCTCCAAATGCTATTTTTCTTTCTCACGGTTTCACATCGTCATATCAAGCAGAGTCAGATCAATCGAGTGCGGTCGCGTGAACGCGTGAGATAATCTGCAGAGATGCTTTCAAATCCAACTGATGCTGAAATAACGAGATTTTATCAGCAGTTGTTTTGGTTGGTTCACGAAGCAACAGAAATGTGACTCAGACTGTGTGACCTTTACAGCAGGTGAGCAGCAAAAGAGGGAAATGTGTGTTTGTGCGTTTGCGTTTGAGGAAGTGAGCGGATCTCTCGCTGTCCTACCTTTCCTGTCTCTCTGTCAAAGTCGACATACTCCCTTGTGGGAACCTGCCTCTGATCTCCGTGCAGGTTGGCTGGAAAGAACTGGAGAGAGAGGTTGGTACCTGTAGCTACAAAGGCCTGGAGAAAGAAGGAGAGAGAGGGAGAGGATAAAGTTAGTAAATTAAAGACACATTAAGTCATTTCTGACCACTGCGTTTGTTACGGCTCGTGTCTTAGCAAGTAAATGCACATCCAGCAAACCCAGAGCACGGCACGAGCCAGAAAATCACTCGAACTTAGAATGAGAAAAATATCTGTAACTGCAGGTCACAGTTTGATGCGGTTGCAGTTGAGAGTCGTGACACTCAAATACAGTCTATGTACAGCTTAAGAACCGAAACAACAAACTAAAAGAGGCTGGAAGCATTGTTCAAAAGCTGCAGACTTTGGTGTGATTTATTGGGTTCAGAACCACAAACGACCCTCTCACTTTACAGTTTATTAATGGTCAAAGACCATTGACAATGGCCAATGAAGCACACGTTTACAGAAGGTGATAACAGAAAGTGTTGGAGACGAGGAGTTTGGAAGACACGGGCGGAAACAAGGATGCTTTTTAATCACTTTGAGTATCTTTTTTAGGGCTGCAACTAACAATTATTTCATTATCAATTCATCTGCTAGCTAAATTTAAATATTTCTGATGATTTAAAACAATAAAAATCCTCGTATTTGAGAGGCTGGAAGCACAGAGTACATTTTCAAGTTGCCCCTTTAATATCAAAACTACAACGTACAGTAAACCAGATTCAAACATATTTAAATCCAAGATTAAGATTTGGAAATATTGACTTTAAGTACAAACGATTATCACGGTCTCATGAAAAAATATTCCCGGAGGGGTTAGTGCATAAGTTGAGTTTAAATGTTTGAATGTGATTAAATGTCTTATTTGGGTCGAAGCCTGGAAGAGTTTAAGTTAGAGCGACTGCATCAGTTCTTCTTTTTCCTCCGTCTCTGTTTCTTCTTAGAGTCTAACCGCTGTCCTCTCAGAACAAAAGCACAAAGTAAGTGAACCAATGGCCCGCTCTCATTACACACACACACACACACACATATATAATCACATCATACTGCAGCTCGTTTTTTTGATTTCTGTAAAAAAGGCTTCTCTCTCTGATGGGAGGCATTTCATACATCGAGATAAGCCACACACACACACACAAACACACACACACACACACACACTTAAGCACACACACATCCAGAAACATAAATAAAATGAAAATCAATAGAAAGCATTTCTCTGTTGCAGTCAGAAAGCAATGAATTAGAGAGAGGCAGAAAATCTAGTTAGTTTTCTTTTTATGCGAATCTGTGTCTATTGTCCTTGTGTGTGTGTGTGTGTGTGCGTGTGTGTGTGTGTGTGTGTGTGTGTACGTGTGTGTGATGTGCTGTGTTCGCTGAGACGGATCAATACTAAGGGCATTAGGGTTGCGACTGAGCTGGAAGCATATGAATTATGCACCCCGTCAAATCTGTCCTCATCAGAGAGTGAGAGAGAGAACTGATTGAAAGAGAAGAGGGAGAGATGAAGAGAGTGAAATAAAGACTCGAAATGACTAAGTGTGCGCATGGACACACAAAGAGAGAGAGAGAAAAAGAAAACGTCTGCCGCGCACACACTTATATAGACACACTCGCAGAAACGAGAGCTCAAAGAACACCCGAGTCATCATTTCTGCTGTATTTGAAGTATTGGATTACAACCATCTGATACTCATTTGCTGCCTACTACCGCGGGAGAAAGGAGGAGAAGAAGAAAAACAAGGGAAGGAGCAAGAGGCAAGAGAGAGAGGAGAGAAATGGAGGGAAATTTATAGACAAAGATGGAGGAGAAAAAAGAACAGACAAAAAAAAAACAGAGAAATGGAGGAAATTAGAAAAGAGGAATGGGACAATGGTGGTAAAGACGGCATGGTGAATGTAAAGACAAAGAGAGGAAACAGAAGTGAGATGAAGAAGAAGAAGAAGAAGAAAGGACAAAGAAGAGGACAGCAAAGGAAATGAAATAAAAGGATGTGAACAGACAGAGAGAGAGAGAGAGAGAGATTGGAGAGGAGAGAGCGGTGCAGCATGAAAATCAATAGTAGTTGAGAAAACGACTCATCTCTAATGAGCTGAGCTGAAGATAATTTACTTTGAATTATCGTCCCATTTATCAGATCAATCCTGAGCATTTCAGAGTCACCCCGTGATTCAAGTTACTCATGAGTGTGCGTGTGTGTGTGTGTGTGTGTGTGTGTGTGTGTGTGACGTTAATAACTTTAAATACACGGCTGACAAATCGAATTTTTACGTGACGTGTTTATTGTAAAAATAAAGCAGAAAACAAGCTTTTAAAAGAGGTAAAGTCAGAGGTTTGGATGTGCTTCTTTTTGTTTAAATATTAAACTATATATAATTATCTATGATGACATGCAGAATATAAAGTCACGAATATTATAAGTCATAAACATTCATTTTATTTTTACCATTAAAAAAAGAATAAAACTGTGAAAACCATGAAAGTAAATTGTGCTGACTTGTTGAGTTACAGTATAAAGGATTCATCTTTTATTTTCTAACCACGTTAACAGGCCTTTATTTTAGTCACTTACCGGCTTCTTCTGTAAATAACTATTTATTCTAAATTGTTAAAAATTGACTAAATATTTAAGAAATTACAAAACTATCATAAGATTGTTTTTTTATTAGAGTCAGCCTGGATTTAGAGAGAAAAACGTTGACAAGACGACACCGCTGCTGTTATAAGACATAAATAATACTATGATAAACTCTGTCTGATATGTTTTTTTTTCCATAAATATCTTACAATAATACTTTCTCCTTTTCTGATACTGAAAAAAATCCAGATTGCAGATTTTCTTCATTTGAAAGTCGAAACACTGACTCAAGACGTCTCTCTGTTTAAGGCTTCAAGTTTCCACATCACGTCTGACTTAATTACATAGTGGACTTCCAAACTAGCTGTGATGTCACTGCGTACACATCCTAAACTCAGATTTTGAGCTGAACGCAGGGAAACTTTGCCTTTGCAACAGATGAATCAGAACACGTCTCTGAGTAAAGAGGAGACCGCTGCCCTGTTGACACTTTATGTTTTCTGCTCATCTGTCTCATCTATAAAAAAAAAAAGCGGCGGTCCTTGACAGCACGTTCGACTCTCATTGTGTCGGATAGTTGTTCACACCGACCATGAAAATAGCATTAGGTCTTTAGCGGCGTCTGGCCCGATAGATAAATCAGCGACATGATGTCACACCTGCCATCAAACCATTAAAACCGTGGCCATCAATTCTCACAGCAGAAGAGGCTTATAAATACAGTGAGGACAGACAGACTGACGGACGCATCATGTCCCACTAAAAGACGGTAAAACTAGATGTAACCCCCCTCCCACCACCACTAACACCCGCCCCCATCTCTCTCTCTCTCTCTCTTCTGCCCTCCTGCCATGATGACAGCATGTTTGTGAAAAATACCTTGAGGATGACTAAGACAGCAGAAGCTGCTCTGGGTTTTTGTGTGTGTGTGTGTGTGTTTGTGCCAGCAGCCTAAAGGCTTTCGCCCTGACTTCACCTTTTGTTGAGGACATCGTTTTAACAGCGAGTTTTAAACAGACGCTGTAAGTGTACCGTAATTACATAATGAGAATATGAATGTGTCCTCACTTGCTTACAGTTATAAACTGCTGATCGCGGCTCATGCAAGGAACCGAAAAAGGGGTCAAAGGGTTCACGTGGAGTAAACTTTGTTCACCTTTTTGAGTTTGTAATTAGAGATGGCTTGCTCTTACTGCGGTTAAGAGATATATCTTAACACATATGTGGCACTGGATGAGGGTGAACAACTCTAACCTAGACTGATTTACAGAATAAAGAAAGAGATGGACACCTACGCTGATACAGTCTGCCGTACATTATTCAAATCCAGGCCTACAGTTCAGCGTGTTCGCCTGGTGGGACAGAGATAGGATCAAGGGATGGGAGAAAATAGTTTCCTCAGAATAAGGTGTAAGGTATTTTTACACAGCCACGTGTGTGTGTATGTATGTACGTAACTTTTACCTTTTATATTTGTGTCCGCTGTCTGCTTACATCAGCTGCTGCTACGCTTACATTACTTTATTTGTTATCATTATTATTCTTTATTTTAATTCATTCATTTGCTGCTTTGTGAATATCTTGATACTTGGAGGTAATAATTAAAAAATAATGAGCGTATAAAATACATTTTTACAGTGAATGAAACCAACAACAGGACATTGATTTGCTGCCACCTACAACATGATAATCCAGCAGGATTATACACAATAGCACAATTCAAAAAAGAGGCTGTGAATGCAGGACTTTTTTTATATTTGACACGGCTGTGGTTGCTTCATTAGTTCACTAAGTGTTTTGCTTTTGAGAGGCATCCATCTCTGAATCTGATCAAACACATTTGAAGACGCGGCTCGGGCGGCTGAGGAGGAGTTGTGGTTTGGAAAATGGAGGGAGACGGATTCAGCGCACCGACGCTCTTCCACTGTGACACCGCTGCAACAAACTATCTCCTACAGCGCTCGACCACGCAGTGTAATCCAACACAACGACACAACTGATGACAGAGCGTCGACCTAACACAAACAAACTCAAATCTCAACATGAATATGATCATTATTTATTTTCATAATTAATGGTTGATTTGAAGTGTTTGGGCTGTGAAATATCTCGTTTTGAAGAAACAATCCAGAGATACTCAGGTTACTATCACGTCAGAGAGTCTGTTGAACTGATGCCTTAATTTTTAAACATTATTCAGCATTACTCAACATCACACAAACATCTCTGTCTTCCTTCTCTCTCCTCACTGCACATTCATTCATTACATGTTTACTGTATATACTAAAATTAGACGTGACAGGTGATATTTACGTTAGGTGACCGATTCCAGACCCCCCCAAATTATAACCCTGACGGTGTTTGTTGTAACTGTAACGTGCCCGTGTGACAACATGTGTTCACGAGCGCCTTCTGAGACAATGATGACTGCAGCTGCAGAATATAGAAGAGGTTTGCATGTCTGACAACACGTCTACTTCCTCGTACATCAAAACATCAAGTTGTATCGACGCCGTGCTGCTGCTGCTGATATCAGTGTTCTCATAATAAGACTTCATGTGACCTTCAGATGAATCCTGATGGCTTTTTTTTTTTTAAATAAAGTTTCCCTCATGAGCCAAAACTGAATTTTACAGGCTTGTTTACACATCTCACACCCTCACACACACACACACATGCATACAGTTAGTGCACACATCTCCCGCTTGTTTTTTTTTTTTTTTTTTTGCAAGCAGAAGACAAAAGAGGAGGTGTGGTGGGGGAAGAATATATTTAGTTTTTCACTCACTACTTCTGACCGTCCATCCCTGCAGGCGTTCTGGAAGCGGGCTTGCCTCTCCTCATGGGGCCGGTCCCTGAATCCAGTATATTTGATCTACAAGAGGATAATAAAGAAAACACAAAAAGTTGGAACAACAACACACACACACACATATAAAAACACTCACATGTATAGCATTATACTGTGTGTGTGTGTGTGTGCTTTATGTGTTTGTGATGCCAAAATAGGCTGTTTGACAGTGAGAAGCCACAGGAATTTTGATTTAAGGCACATCATTCTTTGTCTCTGCTCCACAACATAAAAAAAACAAAACAATGAAAGCTCTCTTCAAACAGGCAAACAGTGATATGTAAAAAAAAAAAACATATTTTAGATGAATGTGAGCATGGAATAAATTAAAATGATGATAAAACACCAAAATCTAAAAGGGAAAACAAGAGTTAAAGTCTTTATTCTGGGATCATTTTTCCATCAGTTTAAGAAAAGCCAGAGATAGAAGTGAATCAACTTATTGCAAAGCCACTTCCTCAGATTGTGTTTCATGGCTCTTTGTGAGATTTTATTTCAGCTGTATGAAGCTCAAAACAAGCATGCTTCTCTCTGCGCTGACGACTCTGCTTTCTCTTTATTTCCGCCGTCTAACAGAAAGGATCACACACTATGAGCGTGCGTGCGTGTGTGTGTGTGTGTGTGTGTGTGTGTGTGTGTGTGTTTGTGTGAGCCAGACTCACCTCACACTCCCTGCTTAACTTGCGGAAAAACTCCTCATTCTCAAACTTGCTCCTCTGGTCCGGGACTACCCGCGGCATCTTCACACTCACACTCACACTCAACAACAACAACACTTTCCGGCTTCTTCAAGATTCACTTTTCAATCCCCAACAAATTTGTAATAAAAAAAAAATATATATGAATAATAAAAAAAGAAAAAGGAAGCAGATCCGGCAGCAGAGAGTTTTTAAAAAAGTGAAGCTGTGCGTGTGTATGTGTGCGTCCTGCCGTCCGTCCCCTTCACTCTGCCTCTCTTTCACTCACTTCTCTTCCGTGTCTGTCTCTCTATGTGTGTGTGTGTGTGTGTGTGTGTTTTCTCTCTTCCCTGTTGTGTAGCAATGTGCTCTCTCTCTCCCTCTCTCTCTCTCTCTCTCTCTGTGATTATGACTGCAGCTCCTATTAAGATGAGACTGCGGCTCCTGCGCGCTCCGGGTCGCCTCTGGCTCCAAATGGCTCTTATTAAGTGACCCACGGCGAAAGATAAAGCTCAATTTGACCGTCTCTCTCTCTCTCTCTCTCTCTCTCTCTCTCTCTCTCTCTCTCCCCGCCTGCGTCTCTCGGTCCTACCTGCAACTTTCTAAGCGCTCCTCCCACCTCCTCTTCAAGTAGTCCTGCCCGGCGATCACTCAAAGAGATTTGAGTCAAGCAAATCAAACATAAAAGCACAAATGATTATGTCAGTATAGCCTATAATTTGTCGGCTTGAATTTAAAAGTCATGAATAATATGGCTCGGAGCTGTTATTATTGCGCGCCAGGTTGCCACAGTAGGAAATATCTAATATTTTACATTTTGTGATCCATTTTGATCCATCATCAAAAGTTGCAGCTGTTACGGGATGATTCGGCAAAAAGCAGTTAGATATAAACAACACGTGGCTATAGTAGGCTATAATGCGTAATAATTTATGCGTAAAACTTAAATTAAAATATGGCACAAACACTGGGACATGCATCAACATATATGAAGCAGCAGGAACAGATATTCCTGAGTTATGATGAATCTTTCCATCAGTTGTTGGTGAAGCCACAAAGCTTTTTTTTGTTTTTATCTCTTTTCTTCTCCATGGCACAGGAAAAAAATCTGAATTACGACAATTCCTGCGAGCACTTGAAGGCATCAGCAGTCTACTTCCTGGCTCCGTCGAGTCGCTCTTGTGACTGTACACCCAAAATACCGCCCTCCACCCTCCCCTCCGTGCGCCATTCACAATAATAATACTACTACACACGCTACTCGGGGAGGCCAGTGCGCACGCGTAAAAGAAGCCCCCCCCAAAAGGAAACTTTATAGGATCCTTATGTGAAGGGAAGGAAAAGGGAGGGAGCAGTACAGACAGTGTTTGTGTCTGACCGGTTGAATAAATCCTGCAATAATCTTAAAAATCCTCCATGAGTGTCGGTGAAGATTGGAGAAAGATGTGTTACCATAGAAATGAGGTGGCTGCAAACAAACACACGAGCGAATTAACAAATGTGTTTAGTGTTTTTTTTAACACGAAACACTAAGAAGCTTTGTGTGAAGTACAAGGAGTGAGATGTTTGGGCTACCTTCTTGTACGTGTTCAATTATAGCTCACAAATAAAGTTCATATTATCATTGTTGTTGTTGTTACGTGATGGAAACATGTACACAAGTACTGTACTTTAGAACAGTTTGGAGGTATTTGGACGTAAAGCAACGTTGTGTAACTTTCCCACCATAAAATAACAGATTTAAAATCACGTTGACTTGTAATCAGGTGAATGGTGTCTGTCATTCGTACGTCTCTTCTCACGCTGTGTAACTCAGTGTTACATACTTCTTGCACTCAAGTCACACGCCGCCAACTATTTCACCGATTTCGGTGAAACTGGATCATATTTTATGGAGAAAATGTTTTCTGTTTTTTCCCTCAGATGATTTACAGTTTCCCGACTGTAGCCGCTGCTCAGTTTGTTAGCCAGGCTGCCTGGGAAGAGTTGCTTTTTTTTAAGGGTATGGTTGACAGTGAGCGGAGCCGGTGTCGTGCTAGAACCGGGGCTGGGCAAGTATGGGCGTTGTAACAGGGCTCAGCAGCCTCGTTTGGACATACTGACGTTGACTGAGTGAGAAGGAGCCGGGTCAGAGTAAATCTGGGACTAACTTTTAGTCGTTGGTGAGAATTTGAATAATCAATAGTTTGCTAATGTTGCATAACTTGTTCTGTTTTTAATGCACAGTGTGTTATTACTTTTTTTTTTGCTTAAGTAGAGTCTGAGTTCTTCTTCTGCTGTCAATGTGAGTCATTGTTCACACATTTTGACGGTGTCATTGTCGGAAAAGCTCAGGTGTAAATAATAACATGAACAATGGCTGTGTTCTGTTCCAAGTGTCCCGGGGAGCCATGACAATGAGCCAGACGTCGCAGACATTTCGACTTGTCATAGCAGGAAAAGCAAAGGTGTTACTGATAACATTGATAATGATTGCATGCCATTTAAGAGAAGTCGCCCAGGGCTGTGAACTAGCTGAGCCATTGTTATGAAACGTGCTGAAGAAATATGTTGAATCTTTTCCTCCTATGACACATGAAAAAGTCCTATGAGATACAAAACAGTATAGACCAGAGTGCTCATGGATGAATTCACGTGGCGTAGTAGGAAAGATCGTTAAGAAACTATATTTAAAACAGGAGTTTTCTTTTCACACACAGACTCAGAGGCAAGGCAATTAAAATTTATGGCTCTACAACCAAGACATATTGGCAGTTGCAACATAATGAGGAATGAATGTTTGATTATGCAACGAACAGGCGGATATAAACACGCCCCTGAAATATAGCACAGCTCCTTTCTTTTCTAGTCAACACAGCTACACACACGCAGAGTAAATATGACTATCACACTCCCAGGGGAGTTTCATAATCATCCACACAGATCTTAATTAAACTGCGAACAAGAACCTGCAGGAAAATGTGTGTGTGTGTGTTTGTGTGCAGCGTTTCTCTGTCATGACATGTTTTGTTGTTTGTTTTGTTGGTGTTGGTGTTTGTGAGGCTGTCTACGAGTGAGGAGGCTGACGAGTGAAGTGTATGTTTGTTTGTATCAAAAATCCCCCGAGACAAAAAAAACAACAACATAGAAAATGAAACATATTTTAATTATGACTTTAATAACAGACACTAATAGAGGAGAACCGAGTGGGTGTTACATGTATATGGTGATTATATTTCCATGTATGGAGGATAAAATACATGCTTTTACATACACAACATGTCTCCATTCAGACTAATGGAAAGAAAACATCATTTACTAGATTTTTATCTATTTCAACCTGTTCTCATTCCCAGCTCGTCAAATACTGATGCTTTGTTACCCCCCTCAGCGTCTCAGAAAGGGGCACAAGAAGCCCACGAGCGTCTCTTACTGCTGCGGACGGGTTTACATTGCCCTTCAGCATCTGTATGAGACGCCGAGGAGTGTGACAGAGCATTGGTATTTGACGAGCTGGGGATGAAAACAGATTGTCTACTTGCTACAGTACGACCGCGTTTCCAAAGAAGTTGGCACACTGTGTAAGATGTCAATAGCAAAAATGTGATGTGAAAAATATTGAATATTTAATTGGAAAATAGCACAAAGACAACTTGGCAAAGCTGAAACTGAGAAATGTTATTGTTTTTGTGAAATTACATGCCTGTCTTCAGTTGAAAGGAAAAGTTGTGAAATACTAAAAGAAAACTTCTGGTGGAATAACGAACTTATTTAATTGGCAACAGGTTAAGAACATGACCCAGAGAGGTCGAGTCTTTGTGAAGTCAAGATGGGGAGGGGTGAACCACTCTGTGAAAGAGTGCAGGCATCACTACATGGGCTGAGGAACCAACATGCAAAAAGGGAAACTTTATATAAACCAGATCTAGAAACGTTGACACCTTCTGTGGGCCCGAGCTCATCTAAGATGGACTGAGCATCATGCTGGCATCAAATTCAAAATAATAAAAAAACAATAACATTTCTCAGTTTCAGCATTTGATAAGTCATTGCTGTATTTTATTTAAAAAAACGCTTTTAGAAATGGGGCTATGGATTGTTCCAAAACTCATTCCAAAAATTATCATTAGAAAATGCATCAAAATGCACATTTAAACATACAATTTAAGAAAAGTTGTAATGCAAAAAATAATTTTATTAATGTAAGTAATCAACTGGGGAATTTCATGCTGATATCTATTACTGAATTTTGGAAATCATTTACGTTCCAGTTTCATCCTTATCCTAAAGGTTTTTATAGATTTCTCTGGTTTATGGTTTTATAAAAAGATATATTCAATAGATACTCTGCCAAAAAAAACATTTGATCCTTGTATGTCAACAAATTAAAGTTCTGAACACATATACAGGACAACATTTACATAAAATCAATACATTTACCCTATTCACAGTGTTTAAACCTTCTTGTCCTACTCCTGTTGCATCTGTTCAGGCTGAAAAGTTAAATATTTCAGTCATTACTTTTCATCTTAAGAGTTTTAGGGTTCTTAGACGAGGCCTCGGGATACAGCATATGCTCTGAATCCTTTTTTTATGAGAAGAAACGCTGCTTTTATGACACCCATGTCATTGATTTCTACCCAACTCTCCCACTGGGATAGCCTGACACACACACAGAGCTCGCTATTTTACTGCCTCAAACCGACCATGTGTGTCAGCTTCAGGCCAAACAGAGCGTGAGTGATTAACAACAGTAGCTGGTGATGCAGTAAAAGGTTCATTAATTAATCAGATGATCTGTGGTTACCATGGCGAATAGTTCTGACATGCAGTCTGGTCTCGTCCTCACACAGCTCGTTTTTAGTTTAGTTCACAGCGATTTGTTTTAAAAGTCTCGACTCACGTGCTCACGGTTCAGTCAAACGTCAAGTCGCTTTATTTGAAGAAAATCTAGTTTAATCTCATTTTTAGTTTGTAGTTTTTATTTTAGTCTGGCCTACTCAGTTCAGTTGATCTTAAGTTTGATTTCTTTTAGTTTAAACAAGGTTTAATTACTGTAAGTTTAAATTAACGTTACCCATAGGATGAATGCTAATAACTTTGGTAACTTTCTGTTCAGTACCACCACAATTTGTCCACTTGGTTTCATGACCAAATACCTTTAGTGCTATTGAGCAGATGTTAGCAGACGATAAAAGAACTAAGATGGCAAACACATTGTGAAAATCATATCTGCTAAACAGTAAATGCTGTTAGGCAGCTTCACAAAGCCGCTAGGCTGTAGACTCTTTGTATGCTTTCCTTTAATCTTATTACTGTTTTCCTGTTTCCTTTGGGGTTCCTTTGTGTGTGTGTGTGTTTGTTTAAAACACACTCACAACATCAACACAATACCTACTTTTTATGCAACCCACATTTTTATATTTAACTCTTATATAAGCTCTCTTGTTATTGCCTCAACCATGAAATTTGTTTTTCCTTTTTTTGTTTTGTTTTGTTCTTTTTGTTTCCTTAGTCTAATTTATGGCTTCGAGGACACTGACAGTTCATCATTTAACAGCATATTACTCTCCAGGTTTACTAAAAGAACTCAGTGACCTGGGATTAAACACCTCCCTGTGCATGAGGATCCTTGGCTTCCTGATGGGCAGACCCCCCATGTGGTGAGGGTGGGCGGAGGCACCTCATCCTTAACATCGGAGCACCCCAGGGCTGTGTTTTGGGTCCCCTGCTGTACTCTTTGTCTCCAACACCATCGTCAAGTTTGCTGATGACACAATGAAAAGTCCGAATCTAAAAGGAAGTAGAGGACCACTAGGATCCTAAATGAGGACACTGCTCAAGCTTAAAGCTTCTGAAAACTTTGCTTGAAATATAAAAAAATTCATAAAACTTTTGAGTTGAGCATCCACAAAAATCTGAGTGAAAATAAACATCCGTAACTATTAGAAAAGTTCAAAAACAGCTCATTTGACCATTTCTGAATCATGTTTTCATTGACAGCACCAGCACAGAGGCAGAGCAATGTACTGCTGTAGACAGGGAACATCAAAACTTATTTTAGCCACCTAAAAAAATCAGCCTGTGTGTACACTATATTTAGAATATTTTCACTGCTTTACTTTGCCATCAACACTTTATGACAGGGAATAGAAGCTGTTATCTGCGCTCTCTTCAAGGCCACCAGACCACACTCCTACAAAACCAGGAATATTACTAGAATATTTTCACATTTAGTCTGTATTGAAGATAATTCCTAACACGTCTCCTGAATTACAAAGTTAGAAGTCTGTTGTGGATGATTCAGGTTTCCAGTGGCTTTTTTTAGTTGTTGGTGGAAGTCATAGTTTATTCTTTTTTGTTTTAATTTAAATAAAATGATAGAAACAACCCATCCATCCATCCATCCATCCATCCATCCATCCATCCATCCATTTTCTGTAACCACTTATCCTCATCAGGATCGCGGGGGGGCCGGAGCCAATCCCAGCTGATTTAGGGAGAAAGATGTAGTTCAACCTGGACAAATCGCCACCTCATCAACAGGGTACAGAGATTAGGTGACCAATTCACTTCACACAGAAAGGCCCCAGCCAAGATTCAAACCTGTGATAGAAACAATCAAAAATCTAAAAGAAAAAGGTAGCAGACAGTATGTAAGTTTATCCTACAAGTTTAAACACAAAAATCACTAAACTGGGGCACAGTTATACCTGATATCATCAGAAAACAAAGGCAAATCTTTAAGTACTGGCTGAACAATGACATAAGAAACAAAATCTACATTTTACTGTATTTCCCTGGTTCCCATGAAGGGAAAATGTATCCAATATCACATAGATTTGTCCCTGTTGTTCCTACTCATTGTTATTCAAGGACACAAACGGAAATATCTTGGCTTCGTTTGCTGGTTTAGAAGATGCTGCTGCTGTTGCTGTGGAAGTGGCCTAATAAAAATTTAAAAAGCATCAATAAACCAGGAACACAGAAAAGCTAATGATGCTACAGTGACACACGACTCGAGGCCATCGGTGTGTGTTTGTGTGTACGGAGGAGGAGGATGAAGATGCCGCTCTCGACTCATCTGCTTGATGTTTGTACAAAACACAAAAAAAACAGGACTCTCTCATCTTTCTCGCGCTCTGTGCACGACTACCTGGATGTTACCTCCTCCTCTTCAATAATGTTCAAACGCACTGTAGTGCGGGAATGAGATGTTTGCAAGTTTCTTTACTGTCTGTAACTCTGACGGAGAAACCGAGACTGGAAACTGACATCTGACTTGTTGTGAGCAACAATTTCTGCTCTCACTGCAAATACATCATGCATGAGGGAAGCTCGGCAACACAACGTCTTATTCTCGCTGTCATACAATCTGTTTTTCTCAACGTCTTTGTCTACATAAAGAATTTTTTTATTGCACATTTTGGCTGCACCTGGAGGATAAATACTGTAAAAAAGAAACAAACAAAAACAATAATAATAATGGAAAATAAGTTTTTATAGTAGTTTTTTAAAATTTGTATTACAAAATTACAGATATTATCTATAAATTAACAACCAAAGTGTTTTGCTCCCCTTTTTCTAATATTACAGTAATAGGATATTAATACTTTCACCTTTAAGGTTGGTGATTTATTCCATATTTTAAAATGTCTGTAGATTTTACAGTGAAAAACTGCCAAACCATGAAATATGCCATTAAATATTACGGTGTTTTACTGTATAATTAACAGTCTCTAATATAAAATACTCTTTCATTGTGTATAAATTCCCTTAAAATGCTGTATAAATTCAGGTTTTGAAATATGACTGTTTCAGTGTATACAGTAAAACTCATATCATATTTCATGGTATATTTTACGGTCTTTTACTGTCATCAGTTTTTACAGTGCACAAATCTGTAAAATGACATCAATCTGTAATTAAATATGTAGCTTATTATATACATATTTATGTCCAGACAAAGAATTTCACATTTTAATTTTAGTAATTTAATTTTATCCAGTGAGTGAGAGCAGATACATGCCAATGAATCAGACTAAAGTAAAATAAGCGGCTCAGGTGGTAGAGTGGGTTACCTATTAATCTATTATTCGATTTCCAGCTCCTCCATTCTGAAGACTGTTGAGCAAGACATTGAATCCTGAAGCTGTGACGTTTGTGTGCTTGTACCCTGATGTCATCACTTTGTTCCTTTGCTTCAGGAAAACCTTGTCCACCATCCAGCTCTGTTTCTCTATGAGTCTGCATGCTGGGATCCCTGTCACCACCCAGGATACCCCACCACTGGCTCTCCCACCTGCACTGCACAGTCCCTTTGTATTTACAATAAACCTTTTAAATAAGACTTGAGTCTGCTACCATTCACTTTGACAGTTTGATCTTAATAATACAAGAAAAATCTGTAAAAATAACAGTGTTTGTCTGCAAAACCTTGACTGGATTCCTAGTTTCTGACATTTGAATTCTGATATTTTACTGTGATTTTACAGTTTTTGTTTGGCATCGGTCATTTGAACGAAGCAGCAAACAGAGAAATGAAACAATCTTTCTGTCATGAGGAGAGCTGAGGGTCATTAATAGTTCAACTCAGTGGATCCTGAGGGCAACTCTGTTTTGGATTAAATGACCATTAGCAACAGACCAGGATTACCAGGCGGCTCCATAAAGGGAGCTGCACGTGGCCTCATTGTGACCAAACTCTCCCAGTCTGGTTACATCAGCGACTGAGAATCAGCCTCCTTCCTCACACAGACATCCCTGCATCTCCAACTGTGTTACCCAACAAACACACACACACACACACACACATAGAGGAGTACAGTATAGGGCAGGGGAGACGCCTGGATGTGTGTGTTTATTCTTGGTCAGACGGTGGGATCCCGTGGCTGAAAGACAAATTTGGAACGGCGCATGGTCCAGTATTTTAGTATATCGGTTACAGTGTTACGGTCAGCCAGTCTGTCTGTCTGCCCGTCTGTTTGTCTGTCTGACTATCTGCCCACCAAAAAGACCAGTGTGTGTGTGTGTGTGTGTGTGTGTGTGTGTGTGTGTGTGTGTGTGTGGGTGGGTGGTGGGGTCTCCTACTCCTCATGAGAGCAATAAATAAACACACACATCACATTAATAGGGAACCACAAGAAGCTATGATGAGAAAAATAACAGCAAACCAGTAAGATTTGATTTTTTTTTATGCACATTTAATCCCAGTGTTTTTTATTTTGTCCATCTAACATCACAGAGCCACGACTGGACTGAGCTCTGCTGTGATGAACCGATCAACAAACTTATTAATTAAACACAAATCTCCCACTCTCTCCAGGATCATGTCCGTTAAACCAGATGTTGAACCTTCGAGTGTTCCTGTGCAGAGCTGAAACATTTCTGACTTTGCTGCCCTCCAGTGGACGGGACATGAAGCAGCACACAGACAGCACAGGGAGTCTTATTCTTTTACAAACAGACGTTTAAAATATCTGAATGATTTTAAAGAGTCACATTAAAGTTATACAAATTATCCAAAGCTTAAATCTTAAGGTGAGCGTGCCTCAACTTTGGAGCAGAGGTGAAGCTCAGAGATTCACATCTTTTAAATGACTTATTGACCTTTTATATAGATGTTATGAATATTATTGTATATATTATATTAATTGTATTAATTCATTTAACTCTCTCTTATCGTATTGCTTTTATGGCCTTTTTGTCTCTTTGTCATTTTGTCATTTTACTTGACGGCTGTTGCTCTCACCGTCCTTATTTCTCCTCCAACATCTTCTTAAATGTTCATTTATTGTTTTTATTTGACTTCAGTGAGTTATCTTACCTTTACCTTTGTGCTTGTCTGTCAAAGCACTTTGTAAACTCTGTTTTTAAAGGTGCTATATAAAATACTACTACTACGTGACGTGCAATATATCTGCACTTCTTATCCTACATATCAACTACGACCGGTGTTCAAAACATCATTTAACAAAACTTTCCACTGTTCTGAAAGTTTTTTTTTTTTATGAATCTTTAAAGCAACAACAAACAAATATTCCATCTATTGCATGAAAAAAAGATTTTTTAGTTCAACATCTGTCATTGGTCTTTAAAAACATCACATTACACATTATATTGTATAAAAAATCAAATATTGGAAAGATTTTCTTTAATTTTGGTTCAAGTTGTACAAATTGGGAAAATACATATTTCATTTCCTGCTATCATCTTTGTTTTTTATTAAGCAAACTCCAGATTTTTTGTTGGTATCCAGTATAAATTTGTGAAAGCATATTCGCTCTGTGACTTAAATGTAACGCCGTCCATAAATCTTGTTTGTGTTTGCATCATCGGTTTTATAAACCTTCCTCATGAACTCATTCAAACAGATGTTTGCAACACATTAACGGAGATCCTGCATTAAATTAAGATGAATAAATAGAGCACATTATATGGATTCCTCACAGTGATAAACGTGTTGTGTTGAGTAACATTAGTGCTCCACCGTAGTTTGTCATCTACAACTTAATCCCTCCCTGTGGCTCTCCTTGCTGAGTCACTCTGAACCAGTAGAGGGTGACATGGCAGCCTGTGAGGAGTCTTCCTCTGTTACCTAGGGGATGCTGCTGAGAAGCCCTGGACAGTTGCCGTAGCAACCTGAGACTGTCAGACCGTGAAAATAAATAAATAAATAAATAAATAAATAAAAATACTGTCAGCATTTTCTCTCTCTCTCGTCTTTTTTAGACTCTCACAGTCTCGGTGTGAGCGGTCATAACGACATTTAGCTAAATGTGTGTGTGTGTGCGTGTGTGTGTGTGTGTGTGTGTGAGTCAGACAAACCATACTGAACATGCTCATTTTTGTAAACAAAGCTAAAATGCATGTCTGAGGACTCTGAGCTGGCTGGTATCTTAGCAACAGACAGACTGCTGCTTGAGCACTATAAATATCCCTTTGGTGTGTGTGTGTGTGTGTGTGTGTGTGCACGTTAAGTAGCACTATCTATCTATCTATCTATCTATCTATCTATCTATCTATCTATCTATCTATCTATCTATCTATCTATCTATCTATCAGCATGAGATCAGGAGGCACAGAGCAGTGACAGCGGGTGAGCGCTCCACAGTTTGTGTTACTGTATCATCATCTAATCACCACATGCAGTCTGGTATTTGGCCGCTTGGCCTGCACACTCGACGGCGTGATCACTGGGCGTGGTGGTGCAGTCACAGTGCCCTCATCTCACCACAAGGTGGGTCACCCGTTCCACTTCAGATGGGAGAGATGGAGGTAGAGAGAAGAAGAAGAAGAAGAAGAAGTGGAAAGAAGAAGAAGGGCAGATAGCAGAAGGGTTGGCTTGATTTACTGCCAGGGGCAGTCCTTTTTATGCTCTTGTGGGAGGGGACATGCATAAAAGAGAGAGAGAGAGAGAGAGACATGAAGAGAGGGTGATCTTTTAATATCTGTGACGTCTACATCAGTTCATTAAAAGGAAAATATCTTTATTGGCACAAAACAACTCTCTTTAGATCGTTACCACTCATTCATTATAACATTGTGCATCCAAGGGCATTCTCACAAGATAAATGCACGGAGACACTCGCTTTAATCAAACCTCTAAAGGTTTCTTGGAGGCTGTCAGAAAAAACTGTGCATCAGTCCATCAAAATAATATTCATTTCTCACAGCAGAGCTAAATATTTGTTATTTTTAAGACGTCTTATGTGTCTGTCTTTGTGTTTTTAGTTCATCTGCACTGTGCTGCGGGCATTTTGAACAAACAACCAATGCAGTTGTTTGTTCTGGTGTTCTTGTGGCTCTCTGCCCATGTACTGTATATAATACAGGACAGACGGTGCAGAAAGTCTGGCAGGCGGCGTGAAAGTGGCAGCTCGAAATCCGGGCGTTACGTAAGTCTGACAAAACATGAAGCAGAAGGCTGAGGAGTCAGCAGAATGGAGTATGAGAATTTTGGCATTGGAGAAACACTAGTGCTTTCTTAACACAAAGATTGTGAGATTGATACACAGGCCAGCCCGGACACAGTTCAGGCTAGGAAGGTGGCAAGCGAGCCTGCTTGGCTCCGTCCAAAGATAACAAAGTCATTTCCATCCTGCTGCAAACCGTGTAAACAATGCATTATTTAAAATACCCTCCACGGGGGGCTCCTTTAAATGTATTCGGTGCTTGAATTTTGCAGCAACATTCTACGTGTTTCTGAGGCCAACAGACATCAAACATCACAGTGTGAGGAGCAAAGATTACATAAGACTTCATCTTTAAAGCAGGAAACACGTGAGAGCCACTCAGACAAGGACTCGATTAATAAACATGACCGGGTAAATTATCATGATCTAGATTTGATGAGCTGTGAAATCTTCTCCACTGCACTTCTCTATACTGTTTTTGCAGAGTTTGGCAGCCTCTATCTAGCCGAATGGATGTCACATTGAGATGGCTGATGTGTGCACAGCACAGTTTAATGATGAGCTCCTACACAGACATTATTCGATGGTGTCGGTACACCAGTCATCATCTGTAGACAGAGAGCGGCTCAGGTAAACAACACACGGGTAATTCTCCACAGCTCCGGTTCCAGGGTAGAAAACAACCCAACAAAACAAACCTATGGTACCTGAGATGTTGGTGAGCTGAAGAAGAACATCTCTGCAAGGCAGGTCGCAGCTTTAAAAGGTCGGTCAGGTCGGGCGCCGTGCCGTGCCGTGCTGTGCACAGGCTCGGAGCTCGCTGAGGGCCCAGATGTGGACCGAGCAGACACAAACAGAACACCCACAAAGACTTAGAAAGGGAGAGGAGAGGGTGTGTGTGTGTGTGTGTTTGTATCCTGAAGGCAGCCAGATGGTGGAAGACAGCTGTTGACATGCAGGTACACAGGTGTATTGTGATAAATCAATTCGACTTTCAGATTCGCATCGCATGATGGCAGGACGCTCTGTTTCCAAACTTCTATTATGGACATTACGACTCTGCTGACATAAAAAATATCTTTGCAAACTTCATTATAGTTGAGGAATAATGCAGCACAGTGATGTGAAAAATAATACCTGCCATTAAATTTGGCAGAAACATTCAAACATTCATGCCCCCCTGAGGATGAACCATAATAACTTTGGTTATTGTGACGTGTTAATCTGTCAACAATCAGGTTAAAATCTGAATTTGTTCAACACTTTATCACCAAGAACTACTAATGCTCATTAGCAAACACCTGGAGAAATGAAACCAATAACACAGACATGGCTGCAGAAGGTGACACGATAATTGACAAAGACTTATGAAAGCCGAGATATGAAATCTGCTGGAAACGTGCTCGTGAAACAATGATAAGAAGTTGTACTTCAAGATGAACTGTGATGCAGGTTGTGGATCAGAACAGGCAGTGAGCCAGGTTTATTAACTTGGCAGGCTCCTGGCTAAACATCTCAAGGTGAATGATGATTGCTAATTCTGCTCGATCTCAGCGCAGACCTCTTAAAAAATGATTCTCAGGCTCTGACAGGCGATAAGCTTCACACTCTCCTCTTCCTGTCCTATCTCTCCTCACCTCCTCCTCCTCCTCTTCCTCTCTGCTGCTCCTAAATCTCTTGAATATTTTCAGGCCAACCTACACAGCTTTTTCTTTTTCTTTTTTTTTTCTTTCCTGGACTGAAAAAGCAATGTGAGCAACTTTAACTTGAACTTAAATTATGTTTCAGCTTCTGGGGAAATGTACTGTGATGCATTGCTGATGCAGAGTTAAAAATTTCAAATGAGACAAAACGCAGCACGCGGTCGACCTGCTTTAAAGCTGATCGCCACTGAACATGTAACTGTAATGAACTGGCGACTTGTCCAGGGTGTACACCGCCTGCATGGATGGATGGATCTCATTGATACTGACACAAAACTAACCAGAAGTCATTGGGTCTTGCAACCAGCTTAATGGTGAGAGTCGGTGTCTGAGGTGGCCCTGTGCCTTGTTGATGTTCTTGCGGTGTGACGTTCTGGTCCTGATGGACCGCCGCCTCCGGCTTAGAGGACAGTGACTCAAAGACCTCAGATTCCTGGAGGTGTTCAGGTTGGGATGGTGTTGATAGGGATGGGAATCGAGAACCGGTTCTTGTTGAGAACCGGTGGAGAAACAATTCTCTTACCAATTCCAGAAAGCATGAATTACGTCACGTAACTTCCGCAAGAATTACGCCATGTAACTTAAGCAAGTTTGGCACATGCAGTACTATCAGTAGTAAACAATGGCACCCACTCGATTCAAATGCTCCAAAGTTTGGCTGCGTTTTACCAAAACAGACGGCAACAGGGCGACTTGCAATCATTGCAAAGTGGAGATAACAGCGTCGGGAGGGAACACGACGAACATGCAGAAACATTTGCGCACACAACATGCAATATTTTTAAATGAATGTCGTGTTTTTGACACGCTTCGGACTGGAGATGAATCTAAACCTAGCAGCAGCGGCAGCAGCCAGGCTATGAGCACCTCTGCGGTTACTACGGAAGGTAACTCTGGTAAGTAACACGCTGTCTACCATGATAGCCCAATGTGCTTTTTTGTAAAACTTGCTACATGACTCTTTTGACCTCGCTGTTGGTTCGTGACACCTCTAACTAAACAAAGTTGATGCTGATCAAACGGTTTGTTCTCCTTTTTTCCCAAATGAGAATCGATAAGAGAATCGATAAAGAATCGAATCGTTAAGCAGAATCGATAATGGAATCGGAATCGTAAAAATCTTATCAATTCGCATCCCTAGGTGTTGAAGTCAGCACTTTGCTAGGTTCCTGAATAGTTACTGCATCATCTACAGACCTGTTGGCTTTGTAGACGAACTGCTCGTTGAAAGGACTTCATAATCACAGAGGCCAGGGCGACGGTCCTTGGCTTCTTGTGAACAAAGATCTCAAAACAGGCTGGCCACGTGACATGTCTCTACTGAGGTGCTGAAGCTGATCCGATTCATCATGACTGATCATGATGCCTGTGGTTGAGCACATAAAGCCAATAATGTTTCTCTAATAAAAACAGAAACAACTCATTATTCTTATGAAACGTGGAAGAAAACAGAAGTCTGGTCTGTTCTGTCGAAACCCAGAGGCCATTTTGTTCAACCTGTCATTTAGATTGATGATCATCCGTTATTTATATCAAGAAAACAGATATTACTTGTACAAAATAATAAGACAGTGACACATTTGTGGCGTGTTGACTCAAGTGCTGTGACATCCAGCTTTCACATGAACAGAGAAGGAAGTGTAGCCGGTTTTATAAGCGAGCTTGACCTTTAATTCAGCAATAACGACGAGCCCTAACATGCTGCACAGATAAGTCAGCCGCTCGGGCTCTTATGGTCGGAGGAATATTCTTGACTGGCATAGTCAGTCACATGACGTCAATTTGTTTGTGACTGAAAGCCGCAAAAGTGAAGCCGAGTGTCTTGTGAGATCTGAGGTTTGTAGACTTCACTCATTGCCAACTGCACCTCAAAAATCAAATATTACAGCAATACTGTAGCTTGACATTTTGGATAATTAGGTTTATTTGTGAAGATCGATGCAACTCTTGCAGCTTTTTATGAAGCTACAAGGACCAGTTAACTTAGCTTAGCATGAGGACTGAAAGCAGAGGGGAACAGCCAGTCTGGCTCCGTCCCGAGGACTTGTGGGTCTTGCAGAGGGTTGTGCTCTGAACTATGACTTTCTGTCATCACTGCTGGTTGCCTGGCTTGTCTTTGTCCAAAGATTGTCTCTGGTGTCGGATGTGAACATCCTCCTTTATGTTTCTTCTGCTTGTTTCTCTGCCACTGACTCCCGGTCGATGAACTTGACCCAAATCTCAGTGGATGCCGTGACTGTTCGCAGACATTTGGCTGTTTCCGGCGGCGTTCACTCAGACTCATGTCTCGGGGTCCTCCTTGCTGTTTCTTTACTAGTTGCATGTGTCGTCATACACGTCTCCAGTCTTGCTGTCTTTAGGCTCCACCAGCAGTGGAAAGTCTCCTTGTGACTCGGAAACTCATGACATTGCTGTGGCTGTAAACACCCTCAAATTAGAGCTAAAGGCCAGCGCTTTAACCTCGTAATCACAGTTTAATTTCAAATCCAATATACCGGAGCAACAGAGGCAACAAAAAAAATAAAAAATGTGCTCTAATATATCCTGCTGCTGAAAGCCTAATCTAACTTTTCTGTTGGCTTTGTTGTCTTTTTAATTATATGGTGGGAAAAGCTTGACAACTGCAGATCGAATGGGAAATTAAACCATTACAAAGTCCCATCTTCTTATAAAACCCATCTTCTTTTTAGGCTGGCAACGAACATCACATTTTAGGCGTTACTCTGTTGTATCCGTGGCTATTAAAATGACAACTCTGGTACAGATCAACACGAGAGCTAGATGCTCAGTGTAGGTCGTTTTTTTCCCGCAGCAAAAGATTCGTGCAAAAGCACACGCGAGGCAGCATGACACAAAATAATACAGTACAAAGTGCCGTGTGGTAGAAGTAGTAGTTATTTTTTTAAGAGCGGGGAGTCTGTTCATTGCACCATTCCCTCTGAAGTCAGTATAAAATGATGAAAGTCTTGCAGCCCTAGTTAAATGTGACTTTCGTGTGTGAAGTAGGCGCTGTGTCTGTTTCAGTTGCTGTTATCTTCCGTTTCACTTGACGGTGATTCACTGATGTTTTCCTCGAGATTTAAAAATATCTCACAGGCGGCACAGAGGTGAGGTCACTCGCCGAGTTTGAATTTAAGATTCTTGCCACTTGGTCGTCTAACGCAGCTGTCAGTCACTGTCCTCTTCAGTCAATTTTTCCCCGTCAGTTGTCACCCTGATAAATCAAAAATCAATATCGGCTCCTTTCCTCTTCTGCTGTGGCCTCTGTCCTACATTTGATTTATCTCTTTGTTCTTACTTCCTCCTCTGTTCAGATTCTAAATCATGTCGATGCTGCGCTGACTCATAATCAGGTGAATGGTGTCTCTGTCATTCGTACATCTGTTCTCACACTATGTAACTTTGGGCCATGTTGACAGTGAGCGGAGCCGGTGTCGTGCAAGAACCGGAGCTGGGTGAGTGGGCGACATAACTGGGCTCAGCAGCATCTACGGACATAATGACAGAGGAGAAATGACAGAAGAGGATGCTGACGGAGGGAGCTAAAAATAAGAGAGTGAACAAGCAAGAAGCAGCCGGACTATTATAAACTGCTGTGAACTATAGCTGCTGTTAGATAATCAGTTTGTTAGCCGGGCTGCCTGGACTGTGAGGTCAGTGTTTGTGTTTGTACTACAGATGTTTTGGACCACTGGGCACAGGTGAATGCAGATGGGAACAGAGCTGGTGTCATGCCAGAACAGGAGCTGAACAAGTGGGCACCTCTATGGACATAATGTCAGAGGCAAAAAGACCGAAGGGGACGGAGGAAGCTAAGAAGAGAATGGTTTTCTCTTAGATGTCATCCAGCTGCTGTGATTTACAGTTTCCTGATGGACAGTGAAGTAAACTGTAGCTGCTGCCAAATGTAGCTGCCGTTTTCTACCTGCAAGCTCTGCTCCATCTTGTCTGGACAGCCCGGAAACCAGCCATCGATCTCCACCCTCCCCTGCACATTCCACCTCAAACAAACTCTTAAAACCATCATTAGTCTTGAGACTTTGCGTTTCTTGCATTTCCTCTGAACGCCGCTGTCTTATTGTCTTTATGTAAATGTGAGCTGTTATACTTGTTGTTGATTTGTACTGTCGCTGTGTATTAAATTACCCTACTGTGATACGACAGCTAACGGGGGATCCAAACAAACAAATAAACCAGATATTAGATTGAATCACTGGCCCAATTTCAAAACTGTCAGACTTGAAAAGTGAAGAAAAAAAAAACTGGAGAGGAGGAAGTGAAAAAAGGAAATCAGGATGAGTGGAGCAGATAAGATTCAGAGCTTCCCTCCATCCATTTCTGTTGCTATCTGATGGTTCTCTCCATCAGCCCAGCCTCTTTCCTTCTGTATTATGCTTGAACCCCGTGAGCCGGCCTTTTTTTTCCTTACAGCTACTGCCACGGCAGCAAGGATGAAAGACTCCTCTCTCACTCCACTCCACTGTCTGACACAACCTCTCTCTCTCTCTCTCCCTCCGCCTGCTATCACTCCAGCTCACATTTACTATTCCATATGCTTTCTGATCTTTATGTGTGTGTGTGTGATGTTTCAAGTCAATAGGACTTGCAGCAGAGTTGAAATACACCTTTAGAAGCAGGCCATAGTGTTATCTTGTGAAGTGTGTGTGTGTGTGTGCAGGATTACTCTCAGATCATCAGCACTGAGAGGACGTGGATCCATGTACGATGTGTTTGCACTGCAGAGACGTATATATGATAACACCGTCAATACCAATAGACGATGAGTACGAAAAACATGTTTGAAGAAGTGCCGCACTTACACACTTCGTCTTATATGCTTCGGTGTTGTTGAGTTGAAATTGGCATCTCCAGTATGTGTGTGTGTGTGAGATTGTGTGTAAGAGTGCATGCTGTTTGTGTTTGTCTACTCTGAAATATGTCAACTCACTTCACGACTTCCTCCCTCGGGGGGTCAACTGAGGAGAGGACAGGAAGCAGCATGTTTGTGTCTCTCTGTTATCATGTGTGACTCGTGTGTGTGTGTGTGTGTGTGTGTGTGTGTGTGTGTGTGTCTGTGAGGAGACTGTCTGAACCACAAAGCAATATCTCTGGGATCTTTAGCTGCCCCGTATGAATATGATGGCATTACTTATCATCAAAAATAAGTGACAACTTCACCAACAGCCAAACATCAAGCAAGTGCAACAACACAAGACTCAGCAACCAGCTAATTTTACTTCACCAGCAGCAGTCAGCCCAGCTCGGCTCGGCGTCTGTCTTTCCGCCTTTTATTTCCCCAAGCTCTCACCAACCACTAAAAGTCAGTCCCACATTTACTCGTCTGTCATAGCATCGTCCGTCAACGTCCTCTTCGGTCTCTTTGCCTCTGTCATTATCTCCACAGAGGCTGCCCGATTGCCCTGCTCAGGTTCTGGCACGACACCAGCTCTGCTCCCTGTCATATTCCGATGTTCTCCAGGCCTGAAATCTTCTCCTCTTCCCTGTGGTCCAAAAAAAACTGTGGTGCAAACACTAGCACTCTCTCTGTAAATTACAGAGAGTTGAGATAAAATATGATCCAGTTTCACCAAAATCAGTTTAATAGTTATGTGCTTCTTGTAAGTCATATCTGATAATAATTCTAACATTTCACATGCTGTTTCTGTTTTTACTCTCAAATAAGCAGCTGAGAGATAACGTGGTCAAACCGGTGATATGTCAACAAGAGACTAGAGCCACGTGAGCAGCCTAGGAAGGTCAGGGTGAGGTGGTTGCAAACAGAAACTCCACTTCTAGATCTGGCTCTTACACACTGGTCTTTTAATAAATTTGTATTCGGTCATAATTTCAGGTATTTTACTGAACAATAAAACATTTTGACATGATTATGGTGCTAGATGAATCATCCTGTGAGTGCAAATTTTATAGCAATCTATCTGAAACCTGTTGATATACTTAATTTAAAACTCACCTTCATGGCTGTGAAGTGAAGCCAATGCAGGAGTACCAAACACTGCAGTTCCTCAAACGTCCACTTGAGGCTGGCTCCAGAGGTGAGTCAGTCTCCATAAGTCCCCATGTTCAAATGTCCAACTTCACAGCAGAAATAAACATGTTTACAGCCTGGTACAAAAAAAACTGTTTTGGTCTCTATAGTTAATTTTTCATGACAACTGTATGGAGGCTTTTTTTTTATATATACTTTTATAAAACTCAGCTGTTCAGATTATATTAAACGTGGCAGCTTTGATTGACTGGTGGGTGCCAATACAGGTGGTTTGTTTGAGCAACCAGGCTTCATTTAGCCCACCTCAGGTCTGCTGATGACCCACGTCCACAGAGGCATGAGTGGTGGCCAGAGCAAACACACACTCTCACCTGTGGGTGACGTCATGGATACTGTCTTTAGGGTTCACCAGAGTCCCAAGGATACAATGTCTTCTGGCCGTGTCTCCATCCAAAATCTTGGACTGGACCAGACATTTGTCTCCATGGAGTCAAACTGTGAGCTTGGCTGATTGGTTGTAAACCTGCGTCTAGTCTAGTCTGTTGCTGTCTCTCCAATTAGCAATAAAACGGCTGAGTGAAATGTTATCACAACTGATGGGAATGATTCATTTGCTATGACTGTAGATTAATCATTTTAATTAAACCTACTGGGCTTATTTAGTCTCACTTTGTTGCAGATGACATTAAAAGAAAACAGCCTGTGTGACTTTTAATACAGTAATCAAATGTAAAAGTAATCAGTCACCGTGAAGAAAGAGGTGACGTCTGCCCTTTGAAATCCAAGATTCAAGACACAGCACGAGAGCTGAGATGAAACAACGTGCTGGATCATCTGTGGACAATTTTCTGAAGATTAAATTGTGGTCTCGGGTCAGGCCTGATATGTTTTGCAGACTCAATTTTAAGTTTTGTCTCTTGTGATAATTAATTTTCTTCCTCTGACTCTGCAGCAGTATCAGGTTGCCTGCTGCTGCTGGCTATAGGACACCCCAGCTGTAAACAGCAAGAGCTTATTAAAATGCAATTAAGCGATGATCAGTAGGGTCTCGTTCGGTGTCACACCATCTTCAAAGCTGGTTTCCTTTCAGCTTTGGTGCTGTGCTGATTTGATTTCCAGTTGTTGGAAGTGTTTTATACTTTTGCTGTTGTTGCTGTTCACTGAGGCGTTTCATGTTTTCAGTGCCAGTGTCTGATGTGCGCTTTAGGAAGGTTTTTAGAGAACTTATGTTTTATTTACAAGTTTTAACTTCAATCATATGAATGAAAAGATATTTTTGATCATGCATCTGAAAAATCCTTAAAGTCTGTGGAAAGGCAATTCAGAGATTTCTTTCAAAATGCAATAAATATGTTGGAAATGTGGAGGTTCAAACAGTTTTTCACCAGTTTTCAGTCCAGGATTTTGTGGGCGGTGCTTAAAGGGTGGCTCGATGACACGCTGAGGCCACCCTGAACAACACCCTGAACCTAATTTCATAAACTTGTCGATATTTTTAATCGTTCAAATTTAGCTGGGTGGTTAATAACACTTTCTTCTTTGGTCTGACAAACTCAGAACACATATTTACTCTCACTTTGTTAGAAAAAAACAAAACAAAACAGAGACAGGGGCGATAATGAAAGACTTGGAGACGAGAAGAGAGTTGGCTTTTTTTGTAGTCATGAAAACAGTGGCTTTTTAATGTAAACACTACATTCGATTGGTTTTTCCAGCACGGACATCCCACATGAAATAACAACCATTCACTAAAGAGGAGTAGAGGGAGAGAGAGAAAGAGAGAGAGATTAAGAGAGAGAGAGAGAGAAGGCTGCACAGAAAAAAGCATTCACTGGGTAAAGAACAAAACAGAGGAGGTAAAAATAAAAAAAATAATGAAGGTAACAGGAACAGAATGCCAAAGAAACAGGTATATTGTCATTATACACAGTTGTTTTCTCTTTTAAAAACTAGAAATCAAGAGAGGTCTATATAGATAGATGATAGATAGATCGATGAGAGGGAGGGGTAACATAGATTAGGTATGAATACATAACAAATTTCCAAATCTACTTATTGTGTATGTGTATATATATTTATATGTGTGCGTGTGTGCGTGTGTGTGATGTGAGAACTGTGCTTTTCATTGTAGACCTGGGAGGTGTGTGTCGAACTGAAAAGAGACAGAAGAAGAAGGAGAAGAAGAAGAAGTAGAAGAAGAAAGGAGCATGACTTTATACAGCATCGATGTGTGAACATGCGGCGTCCCTAACTAGCGGACGCAGCCAGAAACGTGCTCTCCCCTACCCCGCAAAAAACAAACCAAAGAAAAAAAAAAGAAGTGGTTTTGTTTCTTTTCTTTTTTTTTTTCTTCTGAAATCATAAAAAATAGATATCGTTATAATATTATATTTAATCGTTCTGAGTCAGGCTAAAGTGAGGACACTGTTCTAATGCAGGGAAACAGGCAAAAACTGTAAAAGGAGAGGGGAGTGGGGCACAGTCCAGAGCGTTTTACAACAACACGGGGTCAGTCTGAGATTCGTCGTCGTGGTTTCCAAATGAGCTCGCCGTCAAACTGGAACACCCGCCCCTTTTTGCAAAACATCATTTTTTTTTAAATTTTATTTTAAAAAAGGGAGATATAGAGAGAGAGAGAGAAAAAAAACATGTTTTATAGCTACAAAGCACAAGAAAGATTATCTTTTGAGAATATTACAGGATCAGCTCGATCGTCTGTTGTTTCTGAAGTTGTAGTAATACCCATGTTCGTTGGTTTTTATTATTTATCGGAGTTACAGGTGCAGGTTTTTTGTCCTTTTTTTTTTTTTTTTTTTGATGCTTTTGACTTCTATGTGTCACTGTAAGTAAGAATCATCCCAAAAAATCTACAACTTCCTCCCCACGTGACCTTCGAGAAAACCCTCCGAATCTTTTTACTCTCACATTCAGGAACCAATCATCTCTCTCCTTCTGTTGCTGCTATCCATCTAGCTAGTGTTTTTTTTTCTCCATCGTTTTTTTATTCATCTTTTTGCTATTTTTTTTTTAAAACGATTTTTGTTTTTTTTAAATCATTATCTCAACAGTACCTATGTGAAGCTTTTTTTCCTTTTTAAAATTACTTTTTATGAATTAACTGGTCTCTTTTATACAAAGGCTTGAGTATCTCATGCTATCTGTGTCAGAGGCTTTTTTTTTTAGGAGAAGGAGGTGGTGAGGAAAGGACGGGTCCCCTTTGAACCCGCCATGCAAAAAAAAAAAAAAAAAAAAGAGGAGGATGGAGGTGTGAGAAGTAAAAGGCATGTGTCGGTGTGTAAATGAGGACAAAGAGAGAGACAGAGATAGAGAGAGAGATAGGTATGTGTACAGGCGATCAATCAATAAATAAATTAATAAATTAATCAATCATTATCAAACCAGGAGTTTACTTACATGGAGGATGTTAGTAGATCTAGAGGTTATAACAGTGAGGAAGGTAGAGTTATAACATTGTGTACTTGCTTCTAAAAGCGTAGCTATCTACAGTACAGTACCTCTGTTACATGGCACTGATAGGACATTTAGCACGTTTCCTATTGGCTCTCAGGCTCGGCCACGACCGGCGGTCAGCTAACGGCTACGGCCGGTGTTCGGGAAACAGGAAGCCTCACTTCCTGTCGGTGAAAGCCCGATTTTTTTTTTGGGGGGGGGAGTACGAGTTACTCAAAAAACAAGAGAAGAAATTGACAACAAACATCTTAAAAATGGACTAATGTAAACAAAAGACTAACGTTAAAATCAGTGTTGTCATTCTCAGCAGGTCTCGAGTTTTTTTTTTTAAGGTTTTCCGTCGACCTGTTTTTTTTTCTTGTTTCATTTAGTGCTATTGACATTTTCACACATTTCTGCAAAAAAAAAAAAAAAAATTAATTGTTATGACATAATCACTACTGTAGCAAAATAAACAAACAAGAGACACAAATAAAAGGTGTCATGGTGAGGCAAAATGTGAATAAAAATCAGTGTACAGACTGATACTCATGTAATAAATATACACACGATCAACAAAAATAAAACAGAAGTCATATCCATAGTAATAATAATAAAAAAAAAATCAGTTTTTTTTGTTAACAACAAAAGAGACAGCTGAGAAAGAAATAAAAGAGAGAGAGGAGAAGAGGGGAACGGAGGCTTTCACTGACTTTGTTCGAGAAGTTTTCAAGGCTGCAGGGTTTCATGTTTTTCGACTAAAACAGATTTGTTTGCTCGGCAGCAGGCCCAATAACATCAGGAGGAGAAGTCGGAGCGAGAACGGAGAGAGACAAGAATTAAAAACCTTAGATAGATATATTATATATATATTTATATATGAGCCGAGTTTAATCCTCATTTTTAATATGTACCTAGTTGCATTTTTCTTTCGTTTTTTCTTTAAATAATCAGCAGAATCATCATCGTCATCATCACCATCATCATTTTCCACAGCAGTGTCAAAGGGACGGGAACGGGGAGGGAGGGGACGGCGGAAGGAGGAGGAGGAGGAGGACAGGAAGGGTGAGAGAGAAGAGGGTGACAAAAGGGAGGTGGGAGGAGGACATTGCAAGGGTGTGTGTGTGTGTGTGTGTGTGTGTGTGTGTGTGTGTGTGGGGGCGTGTGGGCGTGCTCAGTACAAGCCACACCCTCGGAGGTTGTTGGCGATGATGATGTCGGTCACGGCGTCAAACACCACCTGGATGTTTCCTGTATCTGTGGCGCAGGTCATGTGACAGTAGATTTCCTTATTTGGGGAGCGGTTCTTGCTCTCGAACTGTGCTTGGATGTAAGCTGCTGCGTCCTCGTAGGTGTTGGGTCCTGCGGAGAGAGGAAAGGTTGTCAGTATACTCGTGTTATAACCAAAATCAAACCAACAATACAGAGCGGAAAACTGCAGTTCCTTGAACGGCCACTCGAGTCTGGCTACCAAACGGGTTCATCTCCATAAACTTCTATATTAAAATGCAGAAATGTATACAACATGGACGTCCTACACATGATTGCGAGCCTGGTTGCTCAAACAAGCCAGCTGTAACGGCACCCACCTGTCAATCAAAGCGTCCACCCTCTTAATCCTGCATAACTTTAAGCCTTAATATAATGTGAACAGGTGAGTTCTATAAAAATTCACCCTCAACAGGGAAATTATCTATAGAGACCAAAACTGTTTTTTGTACCAGGCTGTAAACATGTTTATTTCTGCTGTGAAGTTGGACATTTGAACATGGGGACTTATGGAGACTGACTCACTTCTGGAGCCAGCCTCAAGTGGACGACAAGAGGAACTGCAGTTGCCACTTGGTTCACAGCCTGGTTAAAAAAAACAGTTTTGGTCTTTATAGCTAATTCCCCCTGTTCATGACAACTGTACTGATTGATTGACAGATTGAGTGTCATTACAGATGGCTTGTTTGAGCAACCAGGCGTCATTATCCACGTGTTTGCTGACTGTCCATTCTTTATACTGTCTATTTTTGGATTAGTGGCAGGACTGCCACCACATTCTGAGCTTAACAACAGCTCTTCGGAAACCTGTCCATGTTTTGTACAGTCGATGATTATAAAGACATAATTCAGTCAACAGAAAGTGGAGAGGGGACATGATGAGGGACGGGGGTAAGAGCTGGAACATCGTCCGATAGATTTACTGTGATTATCAAGTCAGTTAGCAGAAAGAAAGTGAGGTGTGAGAGACAGAAATGTAGAAGATGGACTGAGGGAGCTGGGTTTGTGAGACGAGGGCAGGAGACAGCTCTCACTTGCCATCTTCCCTCTTCACGGCTGACCAAGCGTGACCGCCTCATGCTCTTTGACTCTCGTCCTTTTCGCTGCCACGACTACATTGGACTCTCACCTCGTCACGTCTCTCTCTCCCGTCGCTGTTTCTATTTCATCCTCTCTGTTTATCACTGCCTCCTCTCCTCTGCTATCCTTTTAAACGCTGTAAAGTAAATCTCCATGTATATCGCACTTTTCAAACCGAGGGTTACGCGGCTCTTCAAACAGGCCACATCAAACATGCGGCTATTTAGTTTCTCTCCTCGCTGACGCACGATAATTCAAACTCGACTTGACGCTGTAAACAGCCGCTTTGATTTAAAGTGCCGCATTTCTCCGAATGGTTTACAACTCGTTTGCGGTAAATGTCAAGATCGGCGGCTCGCCACTCTGGAGGTACAATGCAGAACAAACAGACTAATCTGCTGAATCAAGCTGCGATTAATGAGTGGACAGAAACGCGGGAGGGGGCTTCGGGAAGCTATTTCACTTCTGGGAATCCCATTAAGGTCAGACAGATGGTAGTTACTCTGCTTTTACATCATCTCTTTTTAATTGCTGTCTCTTTACCAATCCTTCATATGCTATCATATAGTATCGACTTATTGGCTTTCAGGTGGTTTTACAACACATCTTAAGATTTTAGAAGTTAGAAGGACGTTTGAGAGAAGATACGATATGCAGCAATGGACCACAAGCCGGAGTCGACCTCTGGTCACTGTAGCAAAAACTTAGTCTTTTCATTTGTTCGCTTCGCTGCGTTCCGTGTGCATCGCGGAAGCCGGAGCTAATCTTGGTCCGTTCTAGTCAATGTTTCAAACCCCACCGTGGTTCGGTTCAGAAGCATCGGTTCCATTTTTGACGGACGCCGTGAACAACCCACGTCAATCTGCACGGAGCAGCTCGAGTTGACAGGAAGTCAAGACACAGAAACGGCATTGGGAATCCGCTCAAAGCACCTAAACCAACAAAAATGACCAAATCTGAGCATGTTAACAAAGTCTATTAGGACAAAACGCTGCTGAAACTCTCCCGGTGGGGTTTGAAGTAGCGTGTCTGCACATGAGCCGCCCTGTAAATGTCTTTCTTTAGTAATGTGGGCGAAGTTAAAATGGTCCCGCTGTGTTTTTGACATGTTTTCCTCATTTAAAGCCTGGAGAATTGATCAGTCACTTTACGGTACATGGGGCTTTCTCTTCCTGTCCTGTGTAATTGGATTCAGTTTCACTGGATTCGCAGCCTTTTGTGTTCTCTACCGAATCAATTTTGTACCTGCACCTGTCAACTTTTGTCGCCGCTTACATGTTTTGAGAGCTGCTATTTCTCACATCTAATACACACAGGAATACTTTTTTTTTTTTTACCTGTGTACTCAGGGAAGCAGATGCTGAGTGCAGACTTCTTGATCTTCTCTGCAAACAGATCCTTCTTGTTGAGGAAGAGGATGATGGAAGTGTCGATGAAGAACTTGTTGTTGCAGATCGAGTCGAACAGCATCAGAGACTCGTGCATGCGATTCTGTGGAGGAGGGAGGAGGACGAAGGAGGAGGAGGAGGAGGAGGAGGAGAGGGAAGAAATGGATGGAAAAAAAGAATGAGACAGCAAAAAGGCAAAACGAAGGATGGGATTAGGTGAGATTAAAAGGAGCAGGTGAAAGGAAGAGGATTAAACAGAAAGGATAAGGAGGAGAGAGATGTTCGGGAGGGGTAAAGGAGGAAAAGATCAATGACAGACAGGAAGAAAGAGCGAATAGAAGATGATAAAGAGAGAAGAGGAAAGAAGAGGTAAAGTTACCACCAATCTATAACCTTTGCACTGTGACAGACTGAGAAAGGGAGCATCGTTATGACCAGTCTAAACTCGACACAAGTGAGACAAAAACTACTTTAACCAGAGAGAAAGAGCGAGAGAGAGAATTATAAACCTTTTTCTATCTAATTAAAACTTCAGTACAAGACAGAGGAGAGAAGAAAGGGGAGATAAAGACATTAACACATTTTTTTTGCACAATTATTGCTGCATTTTATTGTATCACACACAACCTACAGCAGCAACAAGAAACAGTAATTAGTGGACTGTTCAAGGAATTATTTTCAACATTTACATAAACGTGCCTGCTTTCTGCCTGGCAACCGGGTTAACTGCCAGCTCCACAGTCCACCAATCAGAGCAGAGCAATTGACTGCAACCTTGAAAGTTCACCTTCGAACAAGTGGCCATAATATACAAACCGTAGGTCGTATCAAACAACCGAAACGACTGACGGCATCCTCATCCTCCTGAGCACGTCTATGCCAAATTTGAGTGGCTAAAGTTAAAAAATGTGAACTCTAGAGTGTGAAAAAGAAGTGTTGTGTTTGCTGTTCTCCAGAAATTTCTGCTCTCAGTTAATATGGGAGTAAACGGGGTAAGCTGGTGGGTGATCCTGGCGCATCTGCACATTTAGAGCCAAAACTATAAGTCTGACAGCTTCAGCAGTTTTATCTGAGAGACGACCACAAATGTACCTACAATTCTGACTTAAAATAACGTCTGTAGAGAGAAATTTGTGGCCGTGAGAGCGGTTAACATGTTAAATAACGCGATGAACACGTTAAATTTTGCCGTGGTTCTTTGGCGATTATCTCGGAAACGCTTAGAAAAGTCACGCCACGCTTCCCCCGGGCCAAGCCGCTCGTTTCGATACCTTTTTTTTTTGTGTATGTGCGACCAAAACTGCACGGGGAATCTTAATAGCGTGCCTTTCACAGACACAAAATAATCACACAAGATGAAGTTACTCATGTGGTGCTTTATTATTGTTTCTCTTGTATAAATACAACTTTCAATAAATTATCACAGCAGTGAGGGCGATACAGCAGATATATTTTACTTGCTCAGTAAAATACAACACATGTACACTTACACACAAACATGCAAAACCGTTTGTAGGCTTTGCTGTAAGCAATCTATACAGTATAGACAGGCGTTGATTGGTGTTGAGGGGTTCGAGGGCGTGGACGGTGGAGGGTTGAAGTCTAAATGCGTTACTTAGAGAGGATGATGCATGCTCGCTGGTTTTCAGCATGTAAATGTAAAGAAATGATATGCAAACACACACACATGTTGGCGTGCATTTAAAAAAAAAGGAGGGGAGCTTCTATGTACAGTGTAACCACAAGTCTGCAAACTTCTTTTGGCACCATTCCTATGTTTTATAGTTCAAGTCATGCCTCCAAAACCAACAATCACAGAGCTGATGAAGTGAATTTTTAATTTCACATCATGTAGTAAATGTAATAAGTCAGAGGAGAGGATTATAAACTAAAAAGCCTTCAAGCGGCGAAAGCTTCATGTTTGGCAAAAGAACCAAAAAAAGAAACATCCCGAGGTTCTTTGGTTGGATCCGGTGGTATTATTTGGCACCAACAAGTGAGGTGTTGTGACATTTTGAAGTCCCGTGGGTGCGTTTGTGCCTTCGGTGTGCGTGTGTGTACATGTGTGTATGTGTGTGGAAAGGGTAGATAGGTGCCTTCTGGGTAATTAATCCACAGATACCGACTGCACCACAACACCCATGGGCTGATGTTGTCGCTCTCGTGAAACGCATACACGTGTTCATGAGCACGCACGCGCACAAACACACACTGACCTTTCCTGTACTATCAACAGACACACATGTAGGTAACTATATACAATCTGTGAACACACACAGGATGCAGACAGGAACACACACACATACAAAGCAGGCTGATCAACAGCGGTAGTCTCTAATTAGGAAAAGTTGGCACAGATGTAGTAGGAGGAGCCAAATCCACCTATTCATATATATATATAATATATTATAAGATATATATAATATAGTAATATATATATATCTATAAGTATATAATAATATATATAGAGAGAGAGAGAGAGAGAGAGAGAGAGAGATGGTGGAGACATGCCCTCGTTTAAGCGTCGATGACGGGTTGGGATATTGTGAATGTCCTGCTCATGAATAAATAAGGAAGCTCTGTTTGCCGGGGAGCACTCACGCCGGTAAAGCTGTAAACACACTCAGCTCAGTCAATTCAACACAGACAAACAAAAGCTCGGCTTCTATAACGCTGTAAACCGTTGCTTATGAAGCGAGAGAAGGGTGGAGCTGATGATATTTTCCTGGTATTATATACACATCTCTTTGGATTTTCAAGGCTTAGGCTCCTAGAAATTGCGAGCACCACCTTTCATTTCACCTAAGCCGTGCACTGCATCAAACCCTCAATCCTACAGCCGTCCCCCGTGGGACCATCCGGGGAGGCAGAAAGCAAAACATCAAGGCTAAAACAATAGCCACAAGGTTGACATTCTTAGTCCCAGAGGAGCGTGGGTACTCACAAGCACACAATCTTTCAAAGCTCAACCTCTGGCTTAATAAGGCGGAGTGGTGGACAATAAGGATATTACATTGTGCAGCCTTACACAATGAATGCGGCCCCAAGGCCCTCTGAAATCAATGCTACCTTTGAAACATCGTCTGAGAATTGTGTGATTTCAGTCAGCACACTATTTTCTTGCAGCTCTTTGTTTAAAGTATGTACAGAGGTGACATAAACAGAAGACAAAAACAGCAACGTCCTCACTATAGATTTAAACATAAGCTTCATATTTAAGATAAACGGACAAAACAAGAAATCACACCGCTCACCTCCTCTAAATCTGATCAATATATATATTCTACAGGGACCAAAAACAAATTTACTCCCAGATGAAATGCATCCAAGGCCAAAACACTAAGTGTAATATTGACGTTCTTCCTTTGCAACATGGAAACACACAATCAATCCTACTATATGAACTCCTCTTGAGTGGGAAACCATCGCTGAAACCGTGACTGACGCTGCACAACAAAATGATATGTCTTAAAATAATCAAATGATTGTAACAGCGTGAGTGTTTGACTGTAATCCCAGTTTGATACTTCACTAGGAGTCGCTCAAAGTTACCCAAAGGAGCTAAAAGCAGAATATATTAAGGTTTTAAAAGCTGAACTAGTCAAACTAAGTGCCGTCAATTCACAATATAATTTAAAAAAAAAATAGAAATGTGATTTTACAGAAAAACATCATGTTTTATAAACAGTATTACCTTTGGTCTCATAAAATTTAATATTCTGCACAGGTCACTTTGATAATCGCTCTCCTCCCACAGGTTTTGAATAAACGAGGCTTTGCTATATTGAAGCTGATGTGAGTGAGTGATATTTTGGTCCTACCGGTTGAATCATAACTTTAATATGGAACTACAAAATAAAAAACAATGAATAAGACATTATTGTAACTAAATCGTCAAATGAAAAAGTACAGAAAAGCATGCAAACTAATACAATTTGAAATGATTTTAAAGAAGTATATTTTCCTCTGTGACATGAAAACGATCATGTGGTGCCAGCCTCTTAGCAGGCTCAGCAACAGCTAAAATAAAGCCTAATATTGAGTTATATTTAATTAAATAACCATTATTAGTTCTTACTCTATTTTTTTCTCTATTTGTTCATGTGATGAATTAGTTAATAATATCGTCTTTATTTCTTGAATAGTGGTCATTTTTGGAGCCCGGTATTTAACAGAGCATGACCTATTGCAACAATACAGTCAGACACTATACAGCACAAAGCAGGACTGTCATCAGAAAACAAAATTACACAACACAGGAGGCATGCACAAAAGGTATTTTTGAAAAACAGTTTCTTTGCTGATGACTACACGTTTTCTCCGAATGTCTTCTTGAAAGGCTGAACAGAGTTGCCTGCACACGATAAAGTCTTTGTGGTGTAAACTATGTGTAAAGTGACCTTGAACCTGATTGAGACCAGTTTAAAGACCCAATACAATATATTCAGATCCACATTGTCTAAGGGTTAGGGTGACTAAGGCATACGACAGCTCAAATAAAATATTTAGAAATACTTCAAGGTAGAGAAGTGATTCCTATTCCACTTTTTTGGGGACTGCTGGTGAAGATGGCTGCACATACTGTACTTTACAGTCTAGTTCTTTGAGAAATGCAACACTAAATGTACCTGTCAACAAGTCTCAGACACCTTACACCCCTGAAGTACCAAGTCAGACATTAACCAGCAAAATATTTGGAGGTCTGGCACAATTCAACGCACAGTGTTGTAATTTAATGCTGGGTCTTCTTTAGGTGGAAAATAAATAGGTTAAAAGAATTCTCAACCAACCAACCAACCAACCAGCCACTCAACCAATCAAATCATTAATTAAGGGTCAAATTGGATCAATGGCCGGCCTTCATCAGACATCACGAACAAAGCCCATGGGACATCGCTGATAAACTTCAAGTCAAGCACTCTTCATCCATTCATCCAACGTTCAACAGTGAATCAATACAGGCCACACCCCCGCAGGTTATTTGCTATGATGACATCAGTGACAGCGTCAAAGACAAACTGGATGTTGTTGGTGTCTGTAGCGCAGGTCACGTGGGAGTAGACCTCCTTGTTGGTTGACTTGTTCTTGCTCTCGTACTGACACTTAATGTGATCTATTCCATCCAAGTAAGTGTCCGGACCTAAAAAGAAAAGACAAACGGAGAGAAAGATGAAGTGTAGTGGGAATCAGGTGAAGGCTTAAAAGCTGTTATGTTATGTTGGTGGGGCATTTTCCCCTATCAGCACTCTTTTCTGATATTTTCTGAAAACATAACCTTTGACTTTCTTGCTCAGCACACATTCTGCTGAGGTGTTCGGAGGGCTGAGCTCGCTGCTTGCCGAGCTTGAATAAATACGACACGTGGACCCTTTTTTTCCCCCTTTCTCTTAAATAGAAAGGTGATTTGGAACTGACAAATAAAATGCTGTGCCTTGTTACTGTTGGCAAAGAACATCGCCAATGTGTCATCGTCTTTATCCAGCCACAGAACAAGTGTGACAGATTTGAGTTCCTAAAGCCAAGCTCGGCTTGAACCATTATTCATACTGTATATTGATTCATTTTACAGCAGTGCCAAATCTACTGTATGCCCTTTTAGTTCAAGTCCATTATTAACTGCGAGGGTTAGTTCTGCTTGTAATGCAATGCATTTGGCGTGCAGTGGATTTAATCAAGAGCTTTAATTTGTTATAATGCTTTTGGAATGAGTCAGATCTCTGATTGGAGTCGTTTTTGCTCAAAGTGCCGCTTCCATCTATCTGGCTCTCAGCCATCAGCAGCACTGTGGTTTGTCTGTCCGCTTCAGCGGAAACTTCACATCACAATAGACGATGAAGTCCGGCCGTGGAAAAGGATGAAGAGGAGAGGAGGAGAGGTTTGGAATCTTAATTCTCTCTTTTCTCACAGGCCTGCTGGTTTGGTCTCTCTCTCCGTCTTGTTTTCTCACAGTCTGTTATCTAATCTTCTCACAGTCTTGCTCTCTTTCTTTCTCACATTCTGTTGTTTCTCCCTGTGTTGTCTTATCACTCACGTTCTTTTTTCTTTTACTTCTCTGACTTTAATCCTTTTGTTTTGTTCCACAGAGTTTGAGCCGATCTGCTCGTTTCTGTCGCCGTCACTCTTCTATCTCACCTTCTGTCCGACCGGCCAGGTTATCAAGTGCTGAATTCAAGAGCAGGGTAGATGATTCTCAATTGTTATCGTCACTCAAATCAATGATTTCAATCTGACCACATGACCGTAGAAAATGTAAATGGCAGTGGTCAGGGCTTAAAATCGAAACGAGCTGTGGTGTCATGGTTTTGGATTTCTAGTCTTTCCTAGGGTGTCTTCTGTTACTTTACTTCCTTAGTACTTAGTCCATGTGTGTCCTAGTGCACCTTAGTTCTGTATTTTTGGTTGTTGGACTTCTGCGGATGGGATTTTTATTGGATTGTTGCATGTGCAAGTTTGTTTCAGTCGCCTTTTGTTATTTTGAGTAAAAGGTAAATGTCATAAAATCTCAAGGCAGCGACCCAGGACTACGCCCAGATTTTTATTTGGTTTTGGTGTTAAAATACTCTTTGATCTAAAAGTTTTAGTCTTTCCATATTGAACTACTCTTTAAATACCTGGAAATACAGAGTGAAGGATTGCCACACAAATACAAATATACAGTATATAGTATGAACTATGAATCTCAAACGGATATGTACCGGTATACTCGGGGAAGCAGATGGACAGCGGTGATTTGGTGATCTTCTTTTCAAAGATGTCCTTCTTGTTCAGGAAGAGGATGATGGAGGTGTCTTTAAACCACTTGTTGTTACAGATGGAATCAAACAGCTTCAGAGACTCGTGCATGCGGTTCTGTAGAAGAGGCATTAGCGAGGGTTAAACTGGGCTTTAAAAAACACACTCAGCTGCATGCTCACAAACACAAGTACAAGTATACAAACCCAAATAAAATAAACAAGGCATACAGAATCAAGGCTTATATGTTCAGAAAACACATGCACAAATCAGAGAACACACGCAACATTAAAAGTGGAATCGAGTAAATGAAAATCAGAAGGCAGAACAGAAATACTGAGTTCCTCTTTTCTATGGAGCATTTCCTTCTGCATGGTGTGTATTTGTGTGTGTGTGTGTGTGTACCAACACATAGTAACAGAAGTTATTAGTAAGCTGGTTGTTGCAGGAAACAAAGCCATGCACTTTTAGCTTTTAAGCTGTGAGCAACTGCCAAAAACTGTAGTAAAAAACGATAACTTAAAGGTACAGAGTGGAGTTTCTCACCACTAGGGGCGCTGTTCAGTAACGCTTTGAAGAGAAGCTCTCTGCTCTGAGTATGTTGGCTGTTCTAAAACCTTTTATGAGAGCAGGAGGCAGCACGTTTGTGAAGGTAATAATATATAAAGGTAGCAGTGTACCAATTAACAAAACAAAATGAATGGCAGAAAATGTAACAATTGAAAGTCCATCTCCTGAAAATAAAACGCTGAACTGTTGTACAGTGAGCCAGCAAGAAATCCACATCTAAATCACACTGAACATCAGTGGACAGATCTGAAAACAGCAGCTGGAAGAAGGCACCCTTCAAATCTGAGACAACTGAAGACGTTTGTAAAAGAAGAGTGGACAAAACTTCTAATAGAGAGTTGTAGGAATCTCTCTGAAGTCTATAGTGTTTGTTTGGCTACCAAATATTAAATCTACGGTGTCAACAGTGTTTCTATTTGTTTTATGATTTCACAGGATGTGTTCAGTCGAGTGCATCTAAACAAAACATCTGAAATTAAGCTTAAACGCTTAAAAAAAGAATGAAAAGTTGAACTGATTGAAAACTATGATTGATACAATAAATCTTAAATTAAAAAAAAATATGAAAACGGTTTTATATTTTTCATCATTAGGCACTTCTTTAGTGAAAAAATGTGATTCATAAATCTGTCTGTTATGATTAATTACCACCAACTGTTGGCATTACTTTTTAAAGCGCGTGCCTAGTAATGAAAACAGATTTGACTCTGATTTTAAAAAAAAAAAAAAAAAAAAGAGTTGGAAGCAGTTTCTCTTCTGTGGTTATGATCCATTATATTCTAGTTTAGGACACATTTAAAGAAGCGATAGATAGATAGATAGATAGATAGATAGATAGATAGATAGATACAAAGCTGTACAAAGACACACAAACATGCTTGAATTCTTTGGTTCACAATCAGAAAGAGGAACTGCTTCCAACTCGCGGTGAGTGTATCAACCTATCGGGTGGGTTCATACCTGTCTGTGGGCGGAGCGTCTGCAGAAGATCTGACTGCTGATTGGTTAGAGAGGACAGTCGATGGCGAGAGCGACAGGAGGAGCGGAAGGAGCCAGAGATGCTGCAGGTGTGGAGCTTAGAGCAGGAACGGAAAAATGCAAAAAAAAAAAAGAGGGACCCGCCCACCCAGCCGCGTCCCAATTCCTTTACGTGACACCACCCCGTCCGCCCCCAAACGCACACACACACACACACACACACAAACAAAAACTCTAGTGCTGAAAAGAAAGTGTTTAGAGGCAGGAGGACAGGACTCTGTTTACCAAGAGCTGTTGTCTTTTCAGAGTGTGGTCTGTGTGTTTTCACAGAAACAAGACAAAGGAGAGGCAGAGAAACACACAACGCAAGCAGTTCTTCAACAGAAAGAAGGGAATTATGAAGCGAGAGTAGTATGTGGTGTTACGTCTGTGCTGCACACACATTTTGGCAACACCATATCATCACGTCAAACAGGTACTGCAAGTGACATTTGTTAGGTCGAGTCTTCAAAAGGCATTCAATCCAGCTCAGGAGTCGTCGTAAAAGTTTCACATTTCATTCACAAATATTTCACTGGTTAATCTATTCATCAGTTTTTATGCCACTTATCCCGGTCGGGGTTGCATTAATTCAATCAATTAGATCATCAGGAATGATTGTGATCTACTGCTGGGATGTGGTGAGAGAAAAAAAAGTGACATAATCATGAATAATTCAAGGCCATATTATATTAAACTGCAGTGTGTGTGGCAGTGAACAGAAATCTTTAAAAGTCTGATCTGCACAGGAAATTATTGATACGTTCAATTATTTATTTCAAAACGTATTAATATAATATAAATGTCACCATCTATGAACCTTCCATTCGGCTCGAAGTCACGTCACTTTGGGAATCTCGAGTGAGCTCCAAACATTGTTAGAAGTATTAGAATAAAGCGTCTAATCAATAACCAATAAATGTACACGCATTATCTTACTTTGTGAGAGGCTGGTATGATGAGAATTTAAGACCGGATTAGTTTAATGGAGAGAAGATGGCAATCTAATTAAATTCATGGCGTATCAGTGATTTTAATAAACTGCCCACGAGAGGTGTGTGTATTACTTTATTACTCCCATTACTGTGGAGGGGGGTGTTATCTTCATTCGTCTGATTGTACAATATTTGACTGTGCACTGTACTTTTAATATCTGGATCACATGGCTGGGTAGTGTGCAAGTCTGGTAGCCGGACTGACGGAAGATTTGGTTATTATAACTCCCACACGAGTGTTTGCTCGTTACTGATAACATTTTTTGGTGCCACAAATTGCCTTGTATTCGTCTCATTTGAATTATTTATGAGTATTTCTTAGTAATATTAGCTGCAGTATAACACCGCTCATACTGCTCACTGGTCTACAGTCTGATTTATTGAGGTACTGTCATAAAAGTTGATATCTTTAACAATGGAGCTCTCTCTGGTGAGTCTAGAAATAGGCCATTTGCTCTTTGACTTTTCGGGATTGAAACTGTAAATGAAGTTTAAATGAATTAATTAAATTTAAATTGCTGAGCTGAGACGTTTTCTGCTATCAAATACCCCCATGACCCTACGTTACCTACATATAGACGGATATCTACTAGAACAAAGAAACCCCGCGCAGCGATTAATGCTGGAGGTATGCAGCATGTGTACTCGTGTCCGTGTTTTCATGACGGATCTTTCCTCTCCTCATTCGAGGTTCTTCTGGTGCCCCCAGCTCAGAGGGAGGCTTGACGACATCTGCATAAATAGAGCAACTACCGAACACAATTTCCCAGCTCGGAATTCTCAAAGGACACACTTCGGGCTTATAAATATAGCAGCGAGCGACATGCATTAAAATCAGCTTATTTGTTTGAGGTTACATGGTATTTTGTTTACAGCCCGTCTGTTTTTTGAGGAGATAATCCATTGTAACTGGGTTTCAATACTTACAGGAGCCTTATTTTCACCAAATATCTAAAATGTGTGCAGTTTTTCCACTTCAGAGCTCTTTGAAATGTAATTTCAAGGTGAAATAAACGAGATAAACTGAGGTTTTAAAACAAGAATTTGTACTAGATGAGGTTTTTATTTACCACTAATGTATAACTATCTAAGGTCTACATCAGATATCATATTTATTGAGAGAACTCAATAATAATAATAGGCATCTAAAATACGTCATAGAGATTTCTTCATCTGCTATCTCGGTCATATAATTTGCCTATTGTACGTGAGACGCCGCAGCTCATTTGCTTTGACCAGAATACAGTCTGCTTTTCAGCATCAAACAGGGAGGAATGATTTGCATCATGTGTCCTCTTTGTCCTCTCATTGAGACTTGTCCACGTGATGGATCATGGTTGGATTAAGTGTTCTGTTTATCAAACGGGCCCAACAGGTATTGTGAAGGCGGTTCTGTTATGTCCTGTTGATGATACCGGAGTTCAGTGAGAGATAAGGATCCAGAGGGAACACCGGAGACATTCACGTTACATGTACGAAGGCGGAACAGTGTGTGTAAATAACACAGGCTGTATCTGTCAAATGTATATACGCGTTGAATGTCAGCTTATATACAAATAGCACATACAGGTGCTGAGCAGACATTGTGACATAAACAAACAGCCCCCACACTGCAGCCTACCATTGTCCACTTATTTATTGCACTGACCTGACATTTCAAGCACAGCTGCTCTCCATCAGACTAAATATACACCGTATCGACAATCATGTACAGTATGTGTGTATGTATATCATCGCTGTCCAATGGAAACCACAAATCTATATTGAACGTTCATATCCTCTTCCGTCCTTGGTCAGCATTTAGACTCTTATCTACCAATGAAAAGATGTTTTGTTACATCACGTATGTAGGGCAGACAGAAGGAGGACAGCTTTGGAAAAACAACATTTTGATTTCGACGACAGACGACGAGATCTGCGATCTCTCTGCACCAAGTTGGACCAATGCTCGCTTGTCAGTGTCAGGTAACCTGAATTATGCAGATTTCAATCTAATATAGTAATATAGCTTTGATTAGGCTAATGAGCTCTGTGGAAACATGTAGGACAGCCTTGCTATCGATAGTTTACCAACTGAGGTGGACATAAACAGGAGAGTCGAGGCTCGCAACCACCTGCACGTCGTCTCAAAACCCCCATACATCCTTTTTTTCATCCTCCATAAGCGGTTTTCATTGGACAGCAATGATATAAAAAAACATATACATGGATCTAACACATATGTATGCATAGATAGATAGAGTATACAAGAGTATACTCTTGTCAGTGGGGAGGATGAAGAGATCTGTCCTTACCGTGGTCTCGTCCTCATGCAGCACTTGGTCGTATCCGCTGAGCGCCACGCAGAAAATGATGGCTGTGACGTCCTCGAAACAGTGGATCCACTTCTTCCTCTCCGACCTCTGACCTCCCACGTCGAACAGCCTGATGGACGGAAGTTACGCAAGTTACTTTCTGATCACTCAAGTCCGATTTGAACACATTTAACTGGAAAGACGGTAAAACTTGGCAGCTTCTTCAGGATTCTCAGTTATGTTCAGTTTGACGGTCCATTCATAAACTGAGCTTGTTTCTGGTTTATGTTTGCTCATTAGATGTGAAAATCCTGACCAATTTCCCAGTCTATAAAGTGTTTCTCTTTCCTGTAATGATCTGATATTGTGAACTTCTTTCTTGTTTTTATACCCGAGTGTTTGGAAGAGGGACATGGGATCTCATAAAGCCTGGCATCTTATTGTCTTACTGTTTTTCGAATGTGTTGTGGTAACACTGGGTATGAGTAATGCCTCCAATATAAGAGAGTGTGAACACTAGATTGTACTCTACTGGCCATTTAAATGTTCTTCAGTCATCTAAAGGCGCCCTTACAACGTCTGAGTTCGGGCTGTCTGAGATTAAAGTTGACAACCGTGAGAGAAATGTGGTCAAATCTTCGGTAGCTGATTCAAACAGCGGTCCTAGATTGCGCTGCTTCAATTTGGAGCTTTGGTGATCAATGACAGACAAAAGTTTTGGTAGAAATACTCAAAATGTTACTCCTGCTGCGACCCACAAACCAACCACAAACCTGCAAGTAGGCTTAGGAAAGCCTAAGGGTGACCGCGAAACTTGCAAATAAACGCTAGAGGAAGAGGACCTGTTCCCTCTGTAGATATGATGGGCTCATTTTAAGGTAACAAAAACACAATGATTTTTATTTTCAGGTGATTTTACACTAATGAAAACATATGTATATTCCATTTCTGCCATATTCTACCAATAGATTTGTCTAAATCATGTTCCACACTGGACTTTTACAGTAGGGGATGTTCAGATAAGAAGTAGTGCTCCCAACAGATCAAGATTTTAGTTTAATATTCAAGGCACAACCTGTGACCTTCTGTGGAATATGATAGAGCTGAAACAGTGTAGCAACTAAACAAGTACACAAGTGAATCACATCATGTTTTGTTTTTTTAAAGCTCGGAATGGCCACTTTCTCATACGTTGCCGTATTTTTGTGGTTTCTAAAACACACCAGAAAAAAAAAACACTACCACAGAGGAGTAAATCCGAAGTGACATGAATCCTACATGATGTGGCGGCTACAATGGTATTGATGGATTACAGCCAATACAGGAAAACTGTAGACTCCCACACTCTGCCTGGCTGCCAAGCAATAGCAAGTGAGCTGACAGTATTTAGAGCATCTCAACAAAAAGACACCCACCTACTAACTCCAAGAGACACAGGAGAAAGATTCATCCAGCAGATCTGATGTTTCTATGCATGTTAAAATCAAGTGTGTCTGTGTATCTGAACAGTAAATATGGTGTGTGTATCTGCTGTATGGGAAAGATTGAAACAAAGTGTGACAGTGTATCCATTCATAACTTGTCTAATGCCAGAGGGGAGTCACACTCTAGTCGCAAATTTGAAGACTCGAGATCGCTTGTTTGACTGACTGAAGAGAATCAACTTGACTCTGGCTTTATATTCATGACTTAAGACTACAAAACCCACAAAGAAAGATTAAGTTTTAGACGTTGTGAACAGACAATGCAATCGGGCCCACATAACTAGTCCGACGCTGTTAATTTGCGTTAGAGGTTCAAGTTTATGGACTATGGATTGTATTTATTGGATTTGAGCTGGGTTTGTTTTGTCGTCTTAGTGGGTAGCTGGGGAAGAGGTATCACTCCTGTATGTTGCACTACAAGTAAAAATGGTCTATGGAGTTTTACAGTTTGGTAATGCAATCAAATTTTGCCGCCTTGGCTGATGTATATTTGTGTCTTGGCTCAGTAATGTTTGTTTTGTCTGTTTATAGAAGAAGAAACTAACAGCAGTAAAGCACCGTGATCAAACTCCTACATTCCCACTCTCTGCATTGTTGTTGTTCATTTTAAAGGCGTGTTACTGATTGCCAAAAAACAGAATGATAAGGAACACCGTCTTTTAACAGATTTATTTCATGTGACTTGTGACTTATAGCAGGGACTCGACTTGACTTCTCACCACAGTAACGTGCGACCTGAAGGTTAAGACTTGAGACTTGTTTGTGACATACATGTGTGACTTACTCCCTCTTTGGTGGATGTAAGCACGCACTGAAAAAGACTTCACTTCTTTTCTCTTTCTTTTCCTCGTACCATCCGAACATGCCTCTCCTCTCTGTCATCTTTCCCACAGCTCTTTGCTCTAATTGAATCATTCTCATTAAAAAAAGACAATAATAAAAATAGACACTTGTTTAAAGCAACTGCAAGCGTGGACAGGAGAGAGACGAGTAAAAGGGAGTACTGGTGACAGTTTAAGACTAATCTGAAGTTACCAACGTCGCTGTCGTGAGTTCGTACTGACCTGAAGTGGAGGTTTTTGAAGGTAAAGTGTGTCTCGACAATGCCTGTGGTCTTCACTCGGGTCCTCAGGATGTCCTGCTCTGTAGGCTGGTAGTCTGTCGCACCAATCCGATCTAGGCTGTCTAGGTAGCTGCAGACAAACACACAGAACAAAGACAAAGACTGTCAATCAGCAGCAAACCAATACTGCTCAGATCTGATCATTTATTAAAGAGTGTGTGGTTTTACAAGTTATCACACTGACTGTGCAGAATTCCCCCACTGTGTGGAAGCTGGATCGAGTTTAGGCTGACGTTAGCATCCAGCTCTTAAGTGGATTTGGGACAGTTTGCACTCCAGCAACTGCAGCCAATGATGACGTTGAGTTTGCCAAAAGTCCTCATCCTAAAAGCCTCTTCTCTTGAAACGTTAAGAGCGGAAACATACTTTTTGAAAATAAGAACAAGTACGTAAGCCAAGCGGATAAACAGGGTTATGTTAGAACAAAATGATGAAAATATTTTCTTTTTCATAATTTCGAGGACTAATGAACGCTGCTGTTCAAGAACAGTGTTTCTATTTCCGTCTGTTAAAGGCTCAGTCTTTAAGCACGGCATCATGCGTGTAGCCATCAACCGGTTTGAGAGGCTTTTTGTTTTAAAACATATCCGCTGGAAACAGAAGAAAGTCAGCCAGAGAGAGCATCTTTGAGTCTCGACTGTTTAACTGGAGTGGTTAAATCATCATTAACTCCATATCGATCACGAGTACCACCATCATGACAGACATTAAAATACAGTCTACAGGCCGTTCACATAGAAGGCAGGTTTATTCTATTTATTACAGTAAGACAAGGAGGTTGCATACCACCAGTGGTACTCTTACCACAGATTGAGAACCAATACTGTAGACTATAGTTACTAGTAGATACTAGTACAATCTTTTACATGATGTTTATGATTGTATCACTCTTCCTTTAAAGTCCATTAGTAGCCCTGTGCAGCTCACCTTTTAGTCTCACATAGGCTGATGTAACTCAAAGGCTTGACAGATTGCTGACCACACACATACACACACATTAAAAATGCATGCATTTGTTCTGCTGTAATCCACTTTGCACTACGGTGTAATGATGTATGTTTTGGCCCAGGTGGGTGATACATTAAACATTACATAACAAGCAGAATATGACACCCACCCTCTGGATTACTGTCATTAATAATGATTATAAATGTGCTACTTTACTGACTGCAGTGAGGGTAATTTTATATCTACCTGCTCCTTCTATTGGAGGTCAGTGGTCTGGGTTAACTGCAGATGAATACTGACAGGTGAGGAACCTCTGCTCTCCGTTAACCGTACTTTTAAAGGTCCAGTGTTTCAGATTTAGGAGTATCTATTGGCTAATATTCATTAGTATGTTTCCATTAGAGTATAATCACCTAAAAATAATAATCATTGTGTTTTCGTTGTCTCAAAATGAACCCTCTAGAGTCCTCTAGTAGCCCAGAATAGACAAACCAAACACTGATCTAAATATGGCCTATTTGCTTTTAATGTCCATTTGTCAGCCAGAGTACACGCTTGGAAGGAAGAGGGTGAGGTGTGGGGGGAGTATTCATTTGGTTGCAATTTGCAACTTCGCCACTAGGTGTCACTAAATCCTTGACACTGGACCTTTAAATCTTTTTAAAAAGTTGGAAATTCAAGCTGTCCCAACAGAAGACACATTTTAAATGATGCAAATAGTCTCCCCTTCAATAAAAACTGCCTTCATCTTCCTACATTCCTACAAATTAAATGAATATAAGCCATCAGCCCTAGCTGGCCCGTACAATACATATATAACTAAGTTACAATGTTGAGCGGTCATTTGGTAACAAGTGAGAAAGGAAAGTGGGTGGGCGTGATGACTCTGCTGAGTTATGTAATGGAATATCCCTGGAAGTGGAGCTTTATTTTTTAATGTAGAAGTATAAATCAAATAATTCTGAATAGTACTCTCTGGAGATTCATCTCACGGCCCTTACAGGGCAGCTCTCTTGCTGAGGGGATGATAATTCTTCCTACATACAGTATTAATCCATCCTACCGTCGAGCAAAGAATTGGACAGACAGTGAAGAAAGACTTTTACACCGTGGCCCCTGGGAATCTTAATCTGATTGGCTGGCAGGTGTCCGTTATGTTCTTTTAATGCCACGTCCTTTGGCTCTGCTGGCTTACAATTGTGTCATTTCCACCTTGTAGGGTGACACATTCCCTTCTGAGAGACAGTTTTGCTTCTTTGCAGAATGAATTCAGACATTATCGGTTTCTTAACCAACAGATATAGACCGACAGGTATCTATACATAGAAGTAGAAGGGTGGGAACATCACCGCACCATGCATGCATCCAATTTACTGTAACGGTGTAACGTTTTCTAATTTATAGATTAGTGAGAATGTAGTTTCAGAGCTTTGAAAGATGCTGATTTACTTCCAAGAAAATGAGAGAGAGTGAAGAGATTAGAGTACTGACAAACCGCATGTGCACAGTACAGTGATAAGAACTATTGATTACAGAGGAAGGAATATGGGTTAGAGCTCGGTGTTTGGAGAGGACTTAGACAAAGAGATGGTGACGGGGACTTTAGATACTCTTAGATTTAATAAAGTTGTAACTGTATTACAAGAAAATCACAGTGATTTGGTGTTTTTTTAGTTTTGAAAAATAAAAAATAAAACAAAATAATGAGCCCAAAGCAGATTTTATTTCACAATAAGGTGCTTGAAACATAAGAATGTATGTTCAAATAAATGTATTTCAACACAAGAGTCATGCAAATGTTGTTTGACTGTGGAAAAAGTCCCAAATCTAGAGTAAAAAAACTGTCCTGTACAAAGTTTCAGAGCATCGTGGTTCTAGGTTTGTTATATTTAAGTTCCATGTAACTTCTCTTAAGGGATCTATGTGTTTAACCCAAACGAATATTGCTTTAATGAAGATATAAACCTACCAAAAACCCAGCTTTAAAAGTCTTAAAGTAACATCAGACTCGCCCCACCGTCATTTCTTTCAGTTCTCCTGCGTCATTTACTGACGCTTCATGTTTGTTTGGACTGTTACAGAAACACAGTGTCAGTGATTACGGAGATATGGCGATAACAGAATGAAGACTTAAGTAGCTGAGAGTCAGTAGTCAGGCTGTTTTATGTCCCATTCTCTCTGTAATGCAGATTTTCGCTCTTTGCCAAGTAGATTAAATGTTTTGCCATTTTTAGCCAATTTAGTTTTTATGTTTCAGCTGGTGGTTAGAAAACTCTTCAGAAACTAATTCAACTAAAGCGCGAGAGTGACGCACACAACAGAATGAGATGTTTAAAAAGAAAGATGGGATGCCTGAGGCTGGAAAAGTGGAGTACACTGCGTAGCTGAGTCAGTCACTTTTGTAATGTACAAGGCGCTCAAGCGATACGTTGATGAATCAACTATTTAGGAAATTGATTAAGTGTAATTCCTCAAGTGGCCACTTGAGGCCGGCTGCAGAAGTGAGTCTGTATTAAAATGTCCAACTTCACAGATAAACATGTTTAAAACCTAGTTCAACAAACAGTTTTGGTCTCTGTAGCTAATTTCCTTCTTCGTGACAACTGTACTGAGGGTGATTTTTTTTTAAACTCACCCGTTCAGATGATATCAAGGCTTGAAGTTATGCAGAATTAACAGCACGGACGCTTGACTGACAGGTAAGCGCTGTTACAGATCCACCGATGATCCACGTCTTTGCCGATACTTAGATTATGTTGTGTATATATATATTTATATTTATATTTCACGTCAGGACTGAAGAAACAATGAACAAAAAAATAAAAACACTACTAGGCTGCACTTAGATATTCGACTACAGAGTAAGAAAGGTCAGTCAAAGTTGCCCTTATTGTTGTGACTTCCGTGACCTTTACCGCCACGGGATGTTGATCCCTCTCTGAACGGAAACTGTCTGCTCCTGCAGTCAAAAAATACTTCTGACATTCACACAAACACTGTTTCATGTATAGGACTGCTGTCCCCTCAGGGTACAGAAATGTAAATGACACTGAATCATGCCTGGGAAGGCTCATAACATTTGCATGGCTGGCTGTGTAACCTGTTTTTAGACAGCATACAGTATGTAGACCACCACTGCATTAGTCTCTCTCCTCATCCTGACATTACTCTTCATGGTGCACTAAGTCGATTAACACCAGATCCCCGTTGCACGCTCCTCTCATTCACTGGTGATGTACAGTATTATAGATTATTCACTGAAACAGTGTTCGGCGTGAAAGAGAGACAAGCGGAGAGAATGCGGTCTGTGAGGTGATAATGACAAGGATGAGTGCATCTGTGTGTGTGTGTGTGTGTGTGTGTGTGTGTGTGTGTGTGTGTAGATCTCTCAAGAAGCTGTGATATTCAGCATCACTCTCATGTCACGTCTGTTAACACACACACACACACACACACACACACACATCACTCCTCCCTCTGTCACAGACTCTTCTGTTTTCAGTAGCCTGCAGTATTGCTTTATGTAACGTGCAAAAAGAGTCATTGACGCTACAATGGACCGCTGGTCTTTTATGTGTTTTGGAGGGAAGCTGGAGAACGTAGAAGAATAGGTAGCCGAGGCGAGACAGGAACATCTAAAGGCCGACGCTGCGTGAGCGAGTGCCAACTTACAGCAGTCATATTGATTCCTTGCTGTATTAACCAATGACCTAACATTAGTCATTTACATTGGCTTGTTGTTTGCTACAGAAATTAGTCAACTAGGGTGTGAATATGTACATAATAATACAGTGCCTTGAATACTCTGAATAGACGTTAAAACATGTCTATGTTGCATGTATGTTTCTTACAGTATCAGCCCAAGGGAGCTTCTTGGTGTCGCTAAGTAACCAGCCTTCAGACGTCGTCTCCCCTGCTGTGATGTTTCGACACACGGGCCTATTTAGAACCGGCACTTGAGACTTCTACAGAAGCTGCAGCGACATGATACAGCCCGACCAGAACATGAAAGAAGTGCTGTGAAATGATGAGAGGCAAAGGCTCCGATGATTTTTGGTCCAGGAAAGATGAACCCAAGGAAACACTTCGAGGCCAGATCACGAGATCTATTTTGTGTTTTAGACATTCATGAAGAGATGCACGCATGTTTAATGAAACGATCGACTTTCTAAAGACAGCGATAGGCAAACAAAGAGTGCCCACTAGCACCAGGATGAACTATATCTGACCAAAATCAATACAGCTGAAGTAGACGTTATTACCTGGTACAAAGTTCATTCATGTTAATTATGCAGAATCAATATCTGTAGTAAAGAATGGAGAACTTTCTGACATTTAACTTCAAGCACACGTCATTGCTGACATTAGTGGACACTGTCACTGTGCACCTGATCTATTTGACACCGTGGTCTTTCAATGTCATCAACAAATCAGTTCAATTTCATTTATAGAGTGCCGAATCATGACCGAAGTTACCTCACGACGCTAGACAAACTCTTCTTAAATATAGAAACCCAACAACTGAGCAAGCACTCAGCGTCAAAGAAATACTCCAGAGAAAGGTTTCTAAAAGGTATGTAACACTTTACGTATATTTAACACATATAAATGCAATATAAATATATTCTGCTTTTCCCTCTGATGTCCTCCGCCTTAACTCTCTGTAATTTACAGAGTTTCCTGATGGACAGTGAAGTAACCTGCTATGAACTGTAGCTGCTGTCAGCTAATGTTACTTCAGTTTGTTAGCTGGGCTGCCCAGATTGTGAGCTCAGAGTGTTTGTACCACAGGCACTGGGACGAAGAAGAAGAAGAAGAAGACAAACAGGAGGAGGTTTTCAGGTCTAACAAATGCTGATGGGGAGTGGAGTCATGCCAGAATCAGAGCTGGACATGATGACAGAGGAAGCTAAGAACAGAAAAGGAAAGAACGACTGAGCAAGAAGCCGTCGGACAAGAGTAAATCTGGGACTGACTTTCAGTCGTTGGTGAAATAAAAGGCTGAAAGACAGACGCCGAGCTGGGCTGACTGCTGCTGGACTAGTCTGTAATGTTATCTGGCTGCTATGTCTTGTGTTGTTGCACTTTCTTGACGTTTGGCTGTTTGTAAAGTTCAAATAAATAATATAATCATCAGAAATACACTGTGTAGCACTGTGGGTATTGCACTGTGAAACTAGGGGCCCTAAATCACAGATGTGCCTGAGAGAGAGAGAGAGGATGTTACTGTGTTTGATTTTTTAAATGGAGGCCAAATGGGTACATGCATAGCACTGTGCCAAAGGCAAGGGATGTAAATGATAAACAGAGTGTATGTGTATTGTTGTAAATAGGTCAGGACATGGAGGGCATTTGAGAGAGAGAAAGAGCTGGCTTCTGGCAGTGCTTTCTCCTCTTGGAATAAAACTTTCTATGCAATACAAACAAACGTTACATGCGTGTTTACATGATTACACACCCACAGAAACTCTCCGCAATCGCATCTTTAACCGTACTCTAACACCTGACGACCAAAAAGGCATAACCTGTCCAAATATCTTCACTTTGGAGCAACGTCATCGACTTTCTTCTGCTGAAGAGGCACACACACACACACACACACACACACACACACACACACACAGAACACACACCGAGTGTGGTCTGATCACGTGATTTCTGTCCTATCAGTTCATTGGCTGGTCGGCCTGTTCTGCTCCACAGGCCACAACATAATAGGAAGTGTGCATCAATCTTTAATGTGACATTTAACACAGACACACAAACGGACACACACACACACACACACACACACACACACACACACACACACACACACACACACACACACACACACACACACACAGAGCGGATGTTGTTGAGTTAATTGACCACATGTAAATGTTGATGGGAATCTGTTTGCACCCCTTTCAAGGCGTCTGCCGTGATGAGAAATAACAGAGTGCTTCTAGTCGCTCTCTTCTCTCTCTGTCTTTTCTTTGCTCTCTCATCGTTTTTTGACTTCCTGACTCACTCCTTTCCTTCGTCCTTTTTGTCTCGCGGTCTGCATTATTCAACCATTCTGATGTGTTTTTCTCTTTGTCTACGCCTCTGTTTGAATTCCCCACCTTTAACTTTCCCCATCTCTAATCTACTCCACATCTTCCTTGCCCTTTCTCTTTCTGTCTTTTCTCGCGTTCTTCTTCTTCCTCGGTCATTATCTTCTGCTGTGTATTCTGTTTCATGTCGTCTCGGCGGCTGCAGAGCTTTTTTTTGTGTCTCTAGACGCTTATTTCAGCTGATTCACCTGCACGTGGTGCATTTGATCTCGTCTCTGGATGTGGTTTCTTCTCTTTTCAGTCAGTTTCTAATGTTAGGGATTAAGTAATGAGGCATCCTGTAAAGGTGGAGGTTTTCTCTGCTCATGTCAGTGTCTCATTGTGCTTGCAACATTGCCAGACTTTGTTTACCTGCTCAGGTTTGGTCATTTTCCTTCATGAGCTTCTAAATGTGTAAATATGCTATGTGGTTTTCCCTTCTGCACAGGGCGTTTTATTTTGAAAATCGACTCGGATTCTCTACGCTGTTTCTGACTTCCAGGCCAGCTCGAGCTGCTCTGTGCAGATTGACGCCAGATGCTCGCGGCATCCGTCAAGAATAGGACAGACGCGTATTCCCCCGCGGAGCCGAGCTCGGAGGCCTGCTTCTGGGACGCTTCTGAACTGGTGGAGCCTGTGGGGTTTGAAAACATTGACTAGAACAGCCATGTATATCTCGATCGGCCATGGCGCAGACAGAACGCGGCACATCTGAGCCTGGTGGAATTTGGCGGTAATTCTCTGTTGGGGTTTGTTTCACCGGTGGCAGAAAAACGTCAAAAGAATTATACCTAGTTTGAGTTTACGCCGTCTGAGCGAGTGGTGCGCTTATCTGCCTCTGCTTCAGTTTCTCTTGGCACTGCCGCTGTCTAATCTGCATTGGATGTATGGAGCATAATTAAATAAAAGGCTACACACACAAACATGGCACTTAAGGGAATGGACTCCTCGTCCTCCCTTGTGTGTACATGTGTGTGTGTGTTATTAGTTTGTGTATGATCACAGTTAGAGGATTATAAATAAACAGCAGCGTGTGTTCGAGAGCATGAACATGTTTTTGTTTTTTATGGCGGATGGATTAAGGAGGGCTAATGAGTGATGTATTGATGTAGACTTAGAAAAATCAAGACTCAGCTGGTCAGGTGGACGATGAACACACACACACACACACACACACAACTATGCTGAGTCAGCGATATGCCACAAACGCCGCTACATTCAGAACACAAACCAACGCACGCCCACAACTGTCGCGAGGACGGTAAATGTGCTCGTAGTCGGGTTTATCCATTTTCTGAGCTGATGTAGATAACAGCAGGCAGACAGCAGGAAGAATCAATGCTTTTATGAAAATGTAATTTGCTCAGAGCTTTCATTTGTCCCTTTGTCAATACAGACAACTCCCCTTTTGACACAGACAAACACACACACACACACACTGGCTGATATCACCTGATATCAGCTGTTTTCACCTCTCTAACAATTGTTGCCGTGATATCTTAGTTGGCTGCCAGTTACAGTATCTCTGGGTTTTTTTGTCCTCATCACTTGGACTTATGGAGATCAGTGATTTTGCTTTTTTTCTGTCATACTTCATGATACATCTGTGACCCGTCCAAAACAAGCCACAGCTCTCGTTTTACACTCGGAAACAGACACTGGATGGTACAAACCATGAGTACGGTCTGCTAGAGGCAGAGTCTAGATGCAGAGACGCGGCTGAATGAACTCACTGAGGACTCGCTGGGCAGCTTTCAACATGTGAGGGAGTCAGAGTCGGAGTCAGAACCGGGTCGCTGGAGGAAGGACTCAACCTTTCGTACATGGGGAGCCCACTCTAGGAGCTGAGCCACCAGAACACCTGCTATTTTATTATCCACCTTGTATATTGTGAGCTGCTGTAACAAGTGTGGAATCAACAGAGTTCATCTTATTTCACATATTGAGTAATAAAGATGTACGACACGTACTACTGCGCTGAGTCGTTGAGCTGGTACTCTCGGGCGCGGCTGAAACACTCCTGGATGCCTGAGTCGGACCACAGGCGCATCATGGCGGAGAGCAGCTCGGCGGAGTAAGGCTCCGTGTCCTCCATGCGACTGACCACGTCGCACACCATCTTAGCATCCGCCTGGAGGAAACACAAGGGAGGGAGGAGAAGGTTAGTACAGAGGCAGCTGTTCAGCTGCAGACAGTTCACACAGGAGGCAGGTTTGAAATGTCAAACCATGACGGTAAAAGGCCGACATGTTTCCCTGTATACAGTAAAACAGTCATTTCAAAACCTTTATATTATATGCAAGGGTATTTATAGAGAATAAAGTAGGACTTTATATTATAAAGTATATTAATATTTAATGTCATATTTCACAGTCAACAGTACTAACATCCTTTTACCGCAATATTAGAAAAGGTTATGCTGTATGATATGGTAAAATTCTGGAAACCACAGCTGACTGAGTTTCTTTGTTTTGGGGATTATTGTTGACTGTTTAATCTGCACAGAGCTGCTTCAAGAACAAGAGATTTGGTGTTATGCCTGATCTGCACTTCTCTTCCTAATATTTCATGTTCGGAGTCACGATTGCAGCATTTCTGAAAGTCAACGTCACATTTTAGCTCATAACTAATTACGGATGTATGCGAGCTCCGCTCTACCTGCACCACCACAAGGAGGTTGCGTAACCACCCAGTGGTATCACAGTCTGACAAGCAGTGCTTAGAGCAAGAAACAAATGACCTGGAGGAGGGGGAGGGTGGATGGAGGGTGGAGGCTGAAAAAGAGAGAAGAGGTTTGAGGTGATTACAGAAGAAAAGAACAAGATTAGAAGGAGAGAAAGGAAAGAATGGGAGCCTTTCAGCTCCCCCTCTGGTTCATTTATTCTCCCCTGGTCTAAAGCATCATTTAAAATCCAACGTGGCATTATAAACCCCGAGTCAGTACAGGAACACAAACACACCAGAAAGCTTCTGCAGTTTGCGGAGAGGGCCCGAGAGTTCAAACTCAGTTAATGTCATCAAATTGCAATGTGGGCAAACCTTCAAGATGCTCTAAAAATAATGCCAGCTGGAGTTGGACAAAGGCATGGCTTTTTTTTTTTGTGTGTGTGTGTGTGTGTGTGTGTCTTTTTTTAGCCGCACAAAAGGCCACAGAGGAGGAGGCTGTTGTGTCGTGCAGCAGCGATCTGGGTCTTGTTCCTTCAGGGTTACAGACGGTTGATCTGCACTCTGAACTCTTTCCAGACAAGACGAAGACGCAGATAAATCAGCTCCCGGTGACCGAACAAAGCTGCTCGGGTCAAATCATCGGAAGAGTCCTGTCAGTTAGATCCACACGTACATTTACTGCCATATGTTTCCTATTGCGGCCCTGAATGTTATTATCATTTCGGGGGTGGAATTCAATCCTCTAATTGCATACATGAGATGATTTTAAAACATATTTCTTTTTTGTTTAATTTAAGATGTGTCGGTCTGTGTTTATGGAACATCTCTCTAACCACTTAGCTATGAATAAACCTGCAGCAGGGATCTCACTTAGATTCCGCTGCCATTACCAGCATCGCGCCTGAATCACCCCTTCTCTTCTTTCCTCTTTGCTGTTATTGACTTCTCTTCCATGGTTTTACCTCCTACATGCTCATTCCTGCTCACAGTAATGACACCAGGACAGTGAGGCCCTAGTCTTTAGTGTCTTCATGTCCTTTACACCCGTACGCTTAAACTAAATAGAAAAAAAAATGCACGTACACCTAACTGACCTTGATTTGTGGTTAGTTAGTGTGTAATCAACTCGTTCTTCTTCCCTTGGCATGCTACTCCACCCATGTTTCAGTGATTTTCTATAATAAAAAATATGTTTTTGAGATTCCACACTGTTTTAAACATGTATAAACTCTATATCCGTTTCTTTATTTTACATTGATGCTCATAAATAAATAAAAAACTGTCTTAAGCTATGATCAACAAACTCAACGCTTTTGATGCTCGGTCAGCTTTATTGATGTTAACTTGTTTAATTACAGAATTAAGTGTGAATCAGAATTAAGTTAATAGAAATGTTTGTTTCTTTTAAAGGTTATCAATCTATCTACCAGCGATCTATCACCTGATTCATCGAATGTTTGAAAGTGAAGGCCGTTTTCAAGTTTGGGCTGAGATAAGCTCGACAGAGCTGATATTTCTTCAGCACATCCACTGACTCTAACCCAAAACAGCCTCTGATTTAGCTTTATTTTATTGGTTACTGTAAGTTTTTCAAGATAAAGCTTGCTGATGAAACAGTAGCTTTATTCCTGGGTGTAAAGACTGATAATAATTCAGGTGATTAAATGTTTGAAACCATTTCATCTTAATAATGCAACTTCGATAAATAAAAACATCCAATCCTCCTTCTGCACAACAGATGTACAATGTACTGTAACATCACACTCAGTCGCTCTAAAATCAGAGTCAGCGAGCTTGAAATGTGACACCATCTGCTATCTATGTTACGCAAACCAATCAAACATACAGTAAACCTAAATATACTTACACACTATACGGTTTCAACCTACAGCTCCTTCTGTGAATGTGGTATTTATGTTACTGTGGCCTTGGAAGAAGTCAGCAGAAATGAAATCTAAAACTAAATAGAGCTGAAATCAAATAATCTATGCAACACTACACCTGGCTAACTCCATCAGTGGAACAATATATTTGTGTCCTAAAATTTTACAAATGAAACACTATAGTGTCAGGGTGAGTGTTGCTATTCCCTTCCTGTAATTTTGTCCAGACATTATAATTAGATTGCACAGCACTCAGGTTGGAACTGCAATAATAAAGGAGGCATGATCTGTTTCCGAGTTTCCACATCTCCCCTGAAAATTCACACAATCAGGGAGAGATAATAACAGATTACGTAAGTTTAGAGATTTGACAGAGCGCGCATATGTTCCTCCGAACAGCAGATCTGATTAAAACTCAGCCAAGCTGACACAGCTCACACCTGGGAGACGCTCCAGGTGCGACCGGTTTAGCCTCGATACATTTCATTTACTGAAAGATTTCAGCAAGGTGCTCGAGTAACCACGTCCACAGAGGAAGCATACAAGAATAATACTGTAAACACTCACTTCCCCATCGGGCAGGTAAACGGATTTTTGCGAACGATGCCTCTACAGGATGTTACAACAGAGCAAAGCTGAGAAAAGGCTTCATTCATTTCTAACAGACAACATCACATGTCACTGATTTTAGCCTCCCTCCACTGTCGTCCTGTGCGGTTCAGGTCCGTAAGAGCGTACGAGCCAGTTCGTAACCTTGGATCCTTACCTTTCTGGATCTTAACCTGTGTGGCCTTCTGTCGGATCCGCTGCTAACTTGTGCGTTTACCTGTTAGGTGTTTAGTTTTAATCAGAATCCGGTGCAGAACCTCTTATCCTTCGTTTCCGTGCAGATTCACATGTTTGTGCTCTTTAGTTTGATCAATTCAAACCCCCTAACTGTGTCCACCAGCACAGTTGTTTTTAAACGGTAAAAAACTGGCAGCTGTGGTTGCCAGAATTTTACCGTAATTAATACGGTATAACCTTTTTCTAATATTACAGTAAAAGGATATTAGTACACTTGATTTCTATGGTTTTTATTCGATTTTAATTTGTCTGTAAAACTGCAAAAGCATGACAGCAAAAGACTAAAATATGCGTGTTTACTGTATTAACAGTCTCTAATATAAACTACTACTTTATTCTGTATGAATTTAAATTGCTGTATGAATGAAGGCGTTGGAGTTTGACTGTGTTTTACTGTCGTACAGTCGTACTTCATGGCATATTTTACAGTATTTTACTGTCATAGTTTGGCGGTTTTGTACCTACAGACAGCTCTCTAACATGCATCCTGACTGTTTCTATGACACCTCTGCAGTGCTTCCATGCAGATTCAAGTGTGTTGTTTATGTGCATTGTTTGAGTGTAACAGCCATTTATGAATTACTACTTACTGAGATATTTCCCTTTGAACCGTAATCGTCGACCTCGTGATGCCGCTTGAACTACAGAGTAACACAGTGAACTGTCACCGTCGGCTGTGAACGCGACCTCACTCTTCTACTCTGCATTGTTCGTGTGCATCCAGGCCTGCTAACTCTCCACCTACCTCGCCTCATGCGGTCAGCCCCCAATCATCCTCTCAGCCATTAGCCATCCCTCCATCATCATCATCTCTGTCATAGTCTCTTTCTCTCTGACCTCTATCTGAAATCATCTCACTACAGTTTTTTTTTTTAATCTGTCCGTCCTTCATCTCTCCTTCCATCTGCGGTTTTGTTGTTCTCCATTTGCCCTTCCCCGGCGTCATGTTTCTGTTCTCTCTCCTTGTTCTTCCTTTTCCTCTTTCATCATTTTCTTCCGTATTCCTGTGAATCCTGTCTTCTTTCATACTTCACACCAGCACTCCCTCTCTCATTCTCTGCCCATTCGTCCTGTCCTCCTCACCTCTCTTCATACTGTTCATTGAAATCCATCACTGCCCTGATGTTAACAGGGGTGACAGGGGATTATTCATTTATTTTAGCCGCCTATTATTGGTGTGAGACCAATTCTTCAGCTTGTTAGCAGCAGTATTTTCTTTGCCCAACAAAGTCTGGAATAGGAATGTTATACGTCGCATCGTTTGAAAGAAGTCTTTGTTAAACAGGAAGAATTATTGATTTGTAAGACTTCTTTCACCTGGTTTTGGTTTTACAACACAAGTAGCTCCAGTTGTTTTGCTTTCATCAGGTTTTCCAGCAGCAGCAGCAGCAGGCAGACAAAGTTAGCCAAGGACACGCTTTCCACCGGGGGACGGGGACAGACACGTCCCCCTCACTGTTCAGACTCCTATTTCCGTCCTCTTTACTTTTACCTCAGTTTGATTGATTCATTCAAAGACAACCAACCTTGTCCTCTGACTGCCCAAAATCTACATGAGAGAAATGATCATTTAAAAAAACATTAACCCGAGTCACCTTCAGTTGTTACCCACAGCATTCAGGCTGCTCACAAACAGTAGTAAGTGACTACTAGTAAAAGACTTCAAAACCTTTATTAGACCACATTTTCAGGGAGGTAGTTTATATTAGAGACTGTTAATTGTGTCGTGCCAGAACAGGAGCTAGGCAAAAGGGCAATAAAACCAGACTCAGCAGCCTCTACGGACAAAACGTCAAAGGGTACGTTGATGGAAGAAGCTGAGAAATGGAGAGCAGAGTTTACAAAAGTAAATCTAGGACTGATGTTTCGTTGTTGCCAAGAGCTTTGTGAAATAAAAGGCTGAAAGACGCCGAGCAGGGCTTCTTGCTGGACCAGTTAGTAATATTATCTGGCTGCTATGTCTTGCGTTGTTGCTCCTGTCGCAGTTAAAGTTCAGTCAAAGAGAGTTTTTCACTTGTAGCCTTGCTCTTATCTAACTTGGACAGCCTTGATGACTGCGTCTATGTGTGTCGAGCTATCTGTTCGCCTGCTCTACATCCCTGCTTGGACACTGAATAGGCAATCATCATCACCACCACCGTCGTCATCATCATCGTCCCCCTCCCACATCCTCTGCATCTGTTCCTTTATCTCCTGCCTTACCTCTCTCACTCCATTCAATAGCCAATCAGAGCAGTTTGGCACCTACTGTAGGAACTTTCACACGTGTCATTGTCCCAAATCTATAGCCAATCATCTCATCAGCACGCTGACCACACAAACTACACCCAACATGTATCATCCAAACACAATCATCCATCCACATGTGTGTGTGTGTGTGTAGAAACCAATCTGGAAGTCTAACAACTATATATTATTTTCATAGCATAGTATCTATAATGAAATTCACTTTCACTGGTGATCATTTTGTGGGAGGAAAGTTTGAAAGTGTTAATTTCTACCAGCATCCATATCTCCCTCTCTTCTATTCTGGAAATAGACAACGCTGAAGCAATATTTAGAGGACGACACGTCTTATAAATAGGATTAATAAAGGGCTCGATTTTCCTGGAGGCAAACGCACTTTTTATACAATTTCTCTCGTGCGTCTAATTTCTGATGCCAAATGAATGTGTTTACACCAAGGCGAGAGGAGAGGCGTGTCCGGGCACCACAAACGCAGACACAAGGTAGATTTTGTGGCTTTAGCTGGCAGAGGTGCAGGGGGTTTTACAGGGTTTTTCAGAGGTTTCTTTTTTTATACTGTGTAATCCAGTGACCCAGAATTCGGCAGAAACAGGGTGTCAGATACTTTCTGGAATGCATGCATGTGTAACATTTGAAAACAAATTCTTCTTTTCAATGTCTGGTGTAAACTCCTTGCAGCATTCCAGTTTGAGTCAACTTGTACCTGCACCAGCAAAGCTCAATATAAATCTGCTAAGAGCAATTGTCTCTAAATCAATTCCCAACCCGTTTATATAAAACCTGAGCTGACCCATAATTAAATATAAGCTGCTGCTGGGGAGTGAACAAAAAAAAAAAAGGCAAAATACTGTCAGAGAGCACCATGGCAAGACGTTATCAATAAAGTGTAAAAATAAATAAAAAACGCACTGATGCGTGCAGACTGTGGAGAAAGAAACACCCTCCATGTTTTCCGTGGATTAGGTTCACTTGTTTCTCCGTCTACACTACACAGGCGCGCACTCTGGGGCGTCGCATGGTGTGAAAAGTTAGGCCTGTGACTGACGGGGGGCCTCTGAAACCGAGCGAGACGATACTTGCTACCAGCTGTGAATCGTGAACGAGGAGTGCCGGTGGATCAGCATCGTGTTTGAGACAAATCTGGCTCCTAAAAATGAAGAGAAAGAGAAAGGACGGGCGACAGTATGTCACTTAATTTTTTTATGAAGAAAGGTGTCTGTGAGTCGTGGAACTTTTTCTCCCCTGCTGGGACGCCATGACACCCCAAACATGCTGTCTTTGAACTTTAAACTAAAGCTTCATCCATCTGTCGCCGGGCGCCGATTCCCTCTTTATGTAAATGTGCCTCAGTGCCAGGCGAAGCCTCTGTTCTCATCTGCGACCGATGCTCTGTCCTCTCTGCCGGCAGCCACACAATGCCTGATATGGAACGACAGAGTGTGTGTTAATCTGGCTGTGAGGCTGTATGACTGAGGGACGGTGCGTGGAGAAAACCGAGTCTGTTTTCTGTTGTTGTTGTGTGTAAAATGTGTCTGTGTGTGTCCGGAGTGTGTTCCAGTTTAGAGCGCTGGGCAGTGGGCCACAGACACACTTAAAACCCACAGACCAAGCCAAGGATGCTGTCTAAACAGACATATTGGAAGACGCAGGGTCGATGTGTGTGTGTGTGCGTGTACACGCACAGTGGAAACGCTGGTTTTCCCGTGCAGCCCGACTCTTCTTCAGAACTTCAACAGAAGCACGTGCGACACAAGCGCACGGTCACGATGCAGTCGTCAAGGAAACAAGGAAAGCAATTACATCTTAACCTTTGCCCAATGAAATTACCCACTGTTATCGAGGGAGACGTATCTAGAGCCAGCGGTGATATGTGTAGAAAAGCAGTTCCACGGTATCCATTAATCAGAAACGTCAAGTAGCACTGACTACATTTACATACACGATCAGGAAATCACTTCACAGGCAGAAACGTATGCATGTATGTTTCGTGCACGCCCTAATAACCCAGTTACAGTCAGATATATCCACCACGAAACACATATTAAGTCACCACTGTGTAAGAAACCAGGTTACACACAGGACACATGATGCCCAGTGGCATGTTTTTTTATTTAAATTTGAATTTTACAAGTTAGGTAAACACGACTAATGCTACGTCAATTTAAGTCATTCCATACTTAGGCCATAGGTGCATTCACACACACAGTCAGTTATGGCAAAATGCAGTGTACTGTGAGATGGTGCACTCAAAATGGCCAAAAAGTGGTTGCCATTTTTCGGTACGTATCGAAAGGGTAGGGAGTTATGAAAATGACGTCCAAGGAAGCTGCTGGAAAGTTGTACCTGTATGTTTTATGTTCATATTTTGGCAGTCGAACGGTGGCGCTAAAGCTCAGTGCAGTTGCAAAAGGTGAAGACGAAGAAGAAGCGAACTGAGACAACACTACTCTGCCCCAAATAAGTACAAACATGCTCACAATTTTTTTTACCATGGTCACCAGCTTAGTTTAGATTAATGCCTGGGCTTATGCCGGGAACGCCATTAGTCATTAGTCACTTAATTTATTGCAATTCATGTTTGTACCAAGTCTCAATGAAATACATCCAATCGTTGACGTGTTTCAGACGCACAAACAGACCACCACTGCCATCCCTTGGGAACATCCTTAGCGTGATTAAAAACAGCTGGAAACCTGGCTCGGGTTGTATACTTTTGCTCTGAGTGATGGCGATGAAATCACACTTCCCCAGCCGACATGTTCGCTGTGCTGACTGTGTTTTAATCCCCTAACCCTGTGAAGAAAACCAGATTTCTCCTTTACATCATGTTTAGGAAATTCAATAACTAGATTACTCGATTACATGGAAATGCACTAAACAGGAGTACACAGCTGCTGTAAAGTAGATGCATTCTTATTTTGTATCTTCGCCTTCAGGGAGCTGATTTTCCCCAACCACAGTCGTCTTTTTATGCATTATCCCATTTGTTGTGCTGCCATTAATCAAAAGCATTAATCATCCGCCATGAAATATCGACTTTACATTATTTTATTACACGCTTAAATAATTTAGAACCATCTGCAGAAACAAATGAGTAATGTGTTTTGGCACGAGGTATAGCGTCTTAGTTTAATTATAAATCTGCGAGAAACTTTGTCGACCGAGTGACGTAATCACAAATAAAAACAGCTAAATTATGATCAAACGTTCAATGTCATGCGACTGTCATGTGTCTTTCTCACATTCACATTTTGGTAGATTCTTATTTTTCCTGTTTGTTCTGTATAGTTTTTGATCTAAGTGACTTTCATCCATCTATCCAACTGACATCCGACTGACACTGGGCCAGAGGCGAGGTATGCCTGCTCGTGGCTGACACATAGAGACAACACTACCGTTCACATTCACACCTACAGGCAATTTAGCCTCCAGCTGGAGTTTGAACCAGAAACCTTCTAAAAGTCAATGGAAAGATATGATAGGAGGCAAATTCCCTCCGGAATGGGTTGAATGGCGAAGAAGAAGAAGAAGGCCCTGCACGAGTTCAAACTGTTTCAACCTGCTCGCTTCTCTGAGTGAAATAAATGTATATATAAATATATACTGTATCTCCAGCTGTCCGAGTCTTTGAGCTACATGCTGTAGGCTCAATTTAGATTGTTTGAAATTTTCCACATGGGAAAGGAAGTCAGTTTTAAGAAGTGTAAAGCAATAAAGCAAGCCATTCCAGATCCACAAAGACCGGAGCGCTTAAGTACAATACGCCTGTTGAGCCATGCACAAGGCGAGCTCAGTGTACTGTACACTGAGCTCGCCTTGTTCTGGATTAGTTGGTATATTACAGTGTTTCTCAAACGTTTTACGCCTCAGAAAATATTCAGCAAGTACCACCATCGTCAAAGAGTTGCCAAAGCGTGACGGTGAAAGACCGTAAAATATGTAATAAAGTATGGCTGTGTTTTCTTGTAATCAGTTAACACAACTAGATGCAACTAAATTCTACACACTGGACCTTTAATAGAGCAGAACTGAGCTGATGGAGTTCGTTTACGTTTGGCGGCTGCAGCTGGACTCCATAATAATCACGTTTGTTATTGTTGTACAGACATAATGTCCATGTCAGTGTGTGTGTGTGTGGGTGGGTGTGTGTGTGTGCTGTTGACGTCACACCATCAGATATCTCGGAGGAGAGAGAAAGAAGAAAAAAAAAACATGGCTGGCGTTCTCTATTAACAATCTGTTATCACTCCCCTTCCCTCCCTTTCTCTCGTCTATTTTCATCTCCTTCGTCCTCCTTGTCAATCACACCTCCTCTTTTTTCTCTCTCCCTCCGTTTGTCTCTCGTAGTCTCAACCTTTACCATCCCTCCTCCGGACATACCTCGTATCACATGACAACAACAACAACACACACACTTTGTGTACAACATGTCCATTCTCCTCTTTTTCTTCACCTCTCCTCCTCCTCCTCTGTTGTCATCATCGTCGTTGTCTACCGGCATGCCCCACCTTCTCGCTCCGTCTCCCTTGTTTTTTTTTTCTCCTCCTCCTCCTCCTCCTCCTCGCTCTATCTCTCTCACTTCTCTGCATCATGTGACTCTCCGCTGCAGTTGCCATGGTGACCATCCTCATTTCCCAGGAATGCAATCTTGTCTCTCTCTCTCTCTCGCCCTTCCCATCCATTTCTGCCGCACCCTCCTCCTCCTCCTCCATCAGCATCATCCTTCCTTTTCCTTCATCTGTTTCCTCTCCTCCATCCTCTACTTTCCTCTCAATCCACCGATAGTTTAAAATCATTTCAATTATTTCAATTCAACTCATGTTTCTTGATACAGATGAACTGCCAAAATATCTTACAAGCTGAAGGTGCTCGCACCACCTCCTCCTTCAAAATATCTTACAAGCTGAAGGTGCTCGCACCACCTCCTCCTTCACCCTGCCTCCCTGTCTCTCTGTAGCAGTTGCTGAATAATGGAAGTGATGAAACATATTTAAGGCCCCACGGAGCCCTAACACACAGACACATGCATATGTACATAATATATATATATATGACTATATATATATATATATATATATAGTGTCTGTGTGGTGTGTGTGTGTGATATATGTACATATGCATGTGTGTGTGTGTGACCCACGCCTTGCTCCGGTGGAGTTTCCGTTGCCACCCTCGCAGGGCATCCTGCAACCACACCCAAGACACAGCACACACAGAGAGAGAGAGAGAAGGATGGAGAGGAAGAAGGTGGCAGAGGCAGATATAGGGCATGTACAGTACATGCTATTATATGAGTGGATCGTTAAAACACACTTAGTCAATAGCAGCCAGAGAGAGAGAGAGAGAGAGAGAGAGAGCGGTAAAAATCAATCCAACTGTCCCCACCTCAACCCCCAGAGAGAGACAGAGAGAGAGGAGAAGGAGATGGAGAGAGGAGGCTTTGGATGTAACCATAAGCATGTACACGAGTGTGTTGCAGAAATATTATGTATGCAAAAACCTTTGTTCTGTTTTTGCGCAGAGATGCAGGTCAGTGTATTCATGAGGGAGCTGTCAGTTTCCACCTAACTGTGGAGGAGTACAATAATGTGGTGATGGGTCTCCAAAACAGGCAATAATCCCTGCAGCAGATGGAGGAGGTGGATGTGCGATGAGCTTCAAGAGTGCCCTCCGAAATCTCAGATTTTTAATTCGAGGCGTCATCTTTGCCGTTTGTGTCGTTTCATAGAGAGGAAGATGTTTGCTCCCGTCCTCCAGCAATAGCTGTATCAAGATTAATCTGTTTAACAAAGGAACAATTCAAATCTACTTTCTATTAACATACATCTCTTTATTTGTGGTGTGAAGTGTGCTGGACGACGTTTGAATCAAACGATGACAGTTGTGTGGTTCGTTTGCTCGTGGTGATGGTCAAATTTGATCAAACCACACCCGCGCAGCCCCGGACGAAGATGATGAGCTCTTAATTGTCAAACTCTTCATAAATCATCATCAGCGAGGATGCATCTGCATTAAGATGTTTGCGATGAAAGTTTTATATCCTGTGTTTGTTCGGCAGTCGTCCCTTCATCAGTTTGACGTGAGAACTATCTGGTGGAACTCTTGGCGGAGGTCCAAGACAGATATGTTGGCGTCGTTTCTAAAGCCGTAGGATGAGTAATGGATCCCTAAATGTTGATTAGAGATAGGACAAAGAAGGTCCAGAGAATGCCAAACATAAATCAAGGCTGTATCTTTTGTGTTGAACGAGATTCTCTGCGAATGATATTAAACCACCAACTGAAGATCAACTTGTCATCTGTTGTTTGTCTTGAACTTCTTGCATCCTGGTCCTGAAGATTCTTCCTACCTTAACTTTAAATGAAGTTGTGTAGGTTCAGGAACAAAGGCCACACGTTGAGCTCAGTCGATCTACAACCCTGATTTCTCCTGATCCCTCACCAAAACATCCACCTACCTTTCGTCCCTCCATGTCCTACAGCACATCATCTACAATATTCAATTAACCTGTCGAAATTTTGACCATATTGTTGCAGTCACACCAAAAAAAACCCTGTAGTCCTAATCCGAAAAGCAGCTGTTGTGCAGTTTAAACAAAAGCTTTGCGACGCTTCATTTAATTCCACCTTAAATGTGTGCGTGTCCATCCACTGTACACACCTTTATCGACAACACACTGTGGCAGCTTGTGAATACGGATGGGCCGCGCGATCAAACATTAACCGAGGATATCAAATGGAGCGTTTTACCTGTAATTTACCATAAAACGCCAGACGCAATTAGCGGCTGACAGTGAGAAATAGATTCTCACGCTTCGGACGTTCAGGCAGAGCCAATAGATGGCTTGAATTTTTACACACACGCATAATATAGGACCTCGATCTGTCTTTGTCAATATCCATTCTTAAAAAAAAAGGCCTACAGCAGCTCTCTACCTGACCGTCTGATCTCACCTGTGCTGGCCTGGCACTTCTTATTAAAGATCACTGTGCTCCTCCGTTTCCCCTGAGTTAGCTTTCTTTTTATAGCTTGCATTGTCTGTTTTTTTTTACAAAGGTTCTCTCCATATCATTTCTTTTGGTGTTTTCCCACCTCAGATATTCTATTAAACTTTCAAGCGAACTCCCCCCCCCGCTGTCTCCCCGTCTCCCCTCCTTCACGTCTCCGAGCTCTCTCTTGTTGCGTCTTTGGAGTGTCTCCGTCTCTCGTCCAATCTCCCTCTCTGTCACTCACTGTCTCTTTCCTCTCACACTTCATCTATACTTAGATCCAACAATGAACTGTCACCCCTCACACACACGTATACACGATGCTAATACCAAATCTA